>NW_014604039.1:0-422 GCF_000485595.1 Priapulus caudatus | reverse complement strand
ACACTGGGGGTATGTATACCAGATCCAGACCCACCGCATGTAACAAACCCGAGATTTGGTTTATTTTTACAACTACCTATGGACCCATTTTGCATCATATTTTAGATCCACTCATCATCATCACTGCCACTGTTCATATCTTGGTCGACTTTATCCTCATCATCTTGCATATTAGCGCAGTCCTGAAATTTACAAGCTGGTGTGCACCGGAACCCATTCTGCACGCAGGGACAGTCCTCGTTGCACCGATGAGAACACTTACACGACATCAATGCAAGCACAACATCTGGTGCTGGTGCTCCTGTAAGCCAGCATATCTCCTGTTGGCCTCTATCTAGATTCCACCCATGTCCTTCGGTTGGATTTTGAATCTCGGGCGAGATTAGATAAAACCTTGCGTCTTGTACTGGAGACTTCTTCTC
>NW_014604038.1:0-422 GCF_000485595.1 Priapulus caudatus | reverse complement strand
TACCCTCCAGCCGATATCAGGTGAGGCAATAACGTTCGTTCATGTTAATTCTACTCATATTTATTTAGGGCGAAAAGCAACACAACTTAACGGTACTTCGACAGTAAATATTACAGCTTCAAAATGACGGCAACAATCTGGCCGCAGTAAGGTAGCTATCTACGCGAGTGCAGTCATCGATTGATTGTTAGTACGCTGTAGGTAACGGTCATATTGGTGCACGGACTCATGATTATTAATCTGTGTTATGTGTGGCGCTACAGAGAAGCGATAGTTGTCGCCAGTCGGTCAGTCAATAGTCGCGGATATGTATAGCGTGGGGTCACGTAGTCCGAGATTCCTCTGACCAATGCCCACACCGGCGATTTTGGTGGTTTTGGTGTGGGTTAGTGGCCCATTCGTTGCCCCCATTAGTGGCCCAT
>NW_014604037.1:0-422 GCF_000485595.1 Priapulus caudatus | reverse complement strand
ATATATGTATGTGTGTGTGTGCGTGCGTGCGTGCGTGCTTGCATGCGTGCGTGCGTGTGTGTGTATATGTGCGCGCGCGCATGTGTGCGTGTGTGCGTGCGTGTGCGTGCGTGCGTCCTCATGTATGCATGACATATGCACACACACACACACGCACGCACGTAAGCCCGTACGCTCACATACACATGTACACATGTACACACACGCGGATAAACATCACGCGATCCATCACAACTAATCTTACAATCTTCCCAATTAATACAGCGTTGAATTAATACTTTCAAATGCTTTACGGCTAAAAAATCGCAAACTACACCGTAGCTGTCGATGCGAGGCCCGCAGGGGATGAAGCCAAGGATTCTCCCCATCCCTGCCGGGTCCCCGCTACATGTCCTCGGCGCGCATGCGTTGTAAATTATGGC
>NW_014604036.1:0-422 GCF_000485595.1 Priapulus caudatus | reverse complement strand
CTCGGAAGCGCAAAGTTACTTTAACTTTATCGCCATCCTCTAAAAAGCGCTTCAAGCTACGTAATTTCACTTGATAATCGCCTTCATCTGTACCAGGTCGGAATTTAATTTCCTTAACCTGTATTTGTTTCTGCTTTTTACGTTGCTCTTTCTGCTCTTTAGATTTCTCATAAAGAAACTTGCCGTAATCCATCACTCTAAGAACAGGAGGCTTAGCTGTTGGGCTAATTTCAACAAGATCTACACCTGCTGCATCCGCTTGGTCCACCGCTTCATCTAATGAAACTATGCCACCTGGCTCGCCGTCAAATTTAATTAAACGAACTTCGTTATCAGCAATGCCTGTGATTAACTCATTTAAACGATGTGCTGGCTCTTTTTGCCCGCCTCGTTGTCCACCTTTAATAGCCATGTTCCTCCAA
>NW_014604035.1:0-422 GCF_000485595.1 Priapulus caudatus | reverse complement strand
CTATATTATATGTAATATACATTCACGTCTATATTATATGTAATATACATTCATCTCTATATTATATGTAATATACATTCACCTCTATATTATATGTAATATACATTCATCTCTATTTGTATATTACATATAATAGATGAACTATATTATATGTAACTATACATTCAACTCTATATTATATGTAATATACATTCATCTCTATATTATATGTAATATACATTCACGTCTATATTATATGTAATATACATTCACTCTATATTATATGTAATATACATTCATCTCTATATTATATGTAATATACATTCATCTCTATATTATATGTAATATACATTCATCTCTATATTATATGTAATATACATTCATCTCTATATTATATGTAATATACATTCATCTCTATATTATATGTAATATACATACATCTC
>NW_014604034.1:0-422 GCF_000485595.1 Priapulus caudatus | reverse complement strand
GGCACATGGAGAAGCGCATCGCTACATCGCACGGCGATGTAGAGATGCGCTCACATGGAGACACGGCGATGTAGCGATGCGCTCACATGGCGACGCGGCGATGTAGAGATGCGCTCACATGGAGACACGGCGATGTAGCGATGCGCTCACATGGCGACACAGTCTCCATGTGAGTGCGTCGCTACATCGCCGTGTCGCCATGTGAGCGCATCGCTACATCGCCGGGTCACCATGTGAGTGCGTCGCTACATCGCCGTGTCGCCATGTGAGCGCATCGCTACATCGCCGTGTCACCATGTGGGCGCATCGCCGTGTCACCATGTCAGCGCATCGCTACATCGCTGTGTCTCCATGTGAGCGCATCTCTACATCGCCGTGTCTCCATGTGGGCGCATCGCTACATCGCCGTGTCGCCATGTGAG
>NW_014604033.1:0-422 GCF_000485595.1 Priapulus caudatus | reverse complement strand
TCCCTCCTTCCCTCACTCCCTCCCCCACCCTCCCTCCCTCCCTCCCTACCTCCACTCTCCCTCGCTCCACCACCCTCCCTACCTTCTTTCCTCCTTCCCTCCCTCCCTCCCTCCCTCCCTCCCTTCCTCCCTCCCTCCATTCCTCCCTCCCTCACTCACTCACTCCCTCACTCCCCTCTCCCTTCCTCTTTCCCTCCCTGCCTCTCTCCCTCCGTTCCTCCCCCTCCTCCCTCGCACACTGCGACGCCTTCATAATTAATGCATGGCGCGCGCGCTGCAGGTGATAAGTAAGTCGACGACTACTATCGGATGACCGCCCGCAAGCGGCGGCGATCGCTGCGGATTGAGTATTGACTTGTGTCACACGAACGCTCGCGGGATCGATTCAGAGGTGGTGGGAACCATAGAGAAGAGAGAGAGAG
>NW_014604031.1:0-422 GCF_000485595.1 Priapulus caudatus | reverse complement strand
ATGCAGATACGTTTGCTTCCGTGATAAATAGATTATCAACAGGTGGTGCTAATACTTCTATTGAAGTGCAGCTAGCGAGCAGAGATAAGCTGGTTGCTACTAGTATTTTTTTCATATATTTCCCTCATTTAAACGTTATTGTCGTGTCGCTAACGGGCTTCCTGCAAGGTCATTTATGACCAAATTTATGCTTTTGTACGATTAATAATTTGGTCGATGGCTAGCCTTCGCTTTAAGGGGGACAATTTCTTCAGGGTGCAATTTCGCTTTTTTAAGCATTTTTGGTATGTGCTTTTCCCAGTTCTCTGCAGTTAAAGTATCAACTTGGCGTGCATCGTGACATTGCGTGCAGAATTTCAGGTAGATACCACGCCCTTTACGAAGTTGGGCTGCTTCTGATGCAGATACGTTTGCTTCCGTGA
>NW_014604030.1:0-422 GCF_000485595.1 Priapulus caudatus | reverse complement strand
GGGAGCGACCGCGTCGTCGGCGTACGCACCGTGTGCGCCCGCGCCGTCGGCAGCGGGAGCCGTCCACGCTAGCCGTATGACGTTAGCGTCAGCGTCGACGTCCTTAACGCGCAGGTCGACAACGCGACCGGGCGCCGGCTGCATCGGCGTCGGCGGCGTCGTCACGGTGACGACGCTCGTCTGCGTCAGCGGCGGGTATTCGGCGACGCTGGTGACGACGCTGACGTAGTGCGGGCCCGTCAGCAGGAAGTCTGTGTAGACAGCTGAGTAGATGTTGTCGCCCTTCAGGAGGTCAGCGCCTGTAAGCACACGCTGTGAGGTAACTATATACACACGCACGCACGTACGCACGCACGCACGCATGCACGCACGCACACACGCTCACGCTGTGAAGTAAATATATACACGCACACGCACGCACG
>NW_014604029.1:0-422 GCF_000485595.1 Priapulus caudatus | reverse complement strand
GAGAGAGAGAGAGAGAGAGAGAGAGAGAGAGAGAGAGAGAGAGAGAGAGAGAGAGAGAGAGAGAGAGAGATAAAGAGAAAGAGAGAAGAGAAAGCGGGGAAGGAGAGAAGAGAAAGCGGAAAAGGAGAGATGAAGAGACTGAAAGATGGAAAGATTGACAGATGGAGGGATGGAGGGATGAAGAGACAGGAAGGATGAAGATGCGAGGGTTTCAGCTGTTGCCGTGGGGCAAATTGGCCGTTAAGTGGCTGAAACGAGCAGCAGATGCCGAGGCAATGCGGGAGGCTGAGAGATGAAGAGGATGAGGAGGATGAGGAGGATGAGGATGCTGGGAGGGATGAGATGGAGGGTGGGGATGCTGGGAGGTGTTATGACTGGGGTATGAAGATGCTAGGGAATGAGTGGATGGTGGGATGGGTGAG
>NW_014604028.1:0-422 GCF_000485595.1 Priapulus caudatus | reverse complement strand
TATTGCCCAATTGCTGATACAAGATACGGCGCGCGCTGAAGATTTCACCCTGAATGCCGCAGGCTTGCAACTTGATTACTCCAAACACCTGCTTAATCGGCAAGCTTTATCTACTTTGCATGACCTAGCGGCGCAGGCGGGACTCCCGCAACGTATCAGCGCCCTGCTACAAGGAGATCACCTTAACAACACAGAGCGCAGGCCCGCCCTTCATACGCTGCTGCGGGCATCCAGTGCGCCGGTTGATAGTAGTGGCGATAACGGTTTGCCAGATAAGTTTGCAGCGGTTGTAGCGGTTCGCAGTCAAATGCGCGATTGGGCGGAACGACTCAATCGGGGTGAGCACAAAGGGTTCTCGGGCGCTCCGATCACCGATGTCGTCAATATCGGAATTGGCGGCTCAGATCTGGGCCCACGGCTGG
>NW_014604027.1:0-422 GCF_000485595.1 Priapulus caudatus | reverse complement strand
GAGAGAGCAGCAGATCCCGGTGACTCAATACCCTTGCCAATCACTGCTCTACCCATCTATATAACTATACACCCAGCTATAGCCATACCCAACTATAGCCATACCCAGCTATAGACCATACCCAGCTATAACCATACCCAGCTATAGCCATACCCAGCTATAGCCATACCCAGCTATAGCCATACCCAGCTATAGCCATACCCAGCTATAACCATACCCAGCTATAACCATACCCAGCTATAGCCATACTCAGCTACAACTATAGCCATACCCAGCTACAACTATAGCCATACTCAGCTACAGCTATAGCCATACTTAGCTAGCTAGAGCCGAGCGCTAATATACGAGATGAATGACTTGATGAATGTGATGCTGGAGAAAGCGCGGCAACAAAGGTGAGAGGCAGAGAGAGAGGGGAGAGA
>NW_014604026.1:0-422 GCF_000485595.1 Priapulus caudatus | reverse complement strand
TTAAAACCAGAGGAAATTGATTCTCTAGAACTCCCTACTGATTTAGAAACCGCCGTTCAAACTGCACTAAAAATAAAATCCCGTAGCGGCCTTAAAAGACAAAGACAATATATCGGTAAATTATTACGCAATATAGAAAGTGATGATTTAGAATCACGACTAAGAAAAATCCAACATCGCCATGATACAAATACCGCACAATTTAAACGTTTAGAAAGATGGCGTGATGCCTTAATTGAAAATAACAAAGAAACACTGAATGAAATTATTGAACAATATCCTGATATTGATCGACAACACATCAATCAATTAATTCGCCGCGCTCATCAAGAACAAAAACAAAATAAAGCACCAGCAGCATCACGAAAATTATTTAAATACTTACGCGAACTAGAAGATTTATAGACATAATCACTACTGCC
>NW_014604025.1:0-422 GCF_000485595.1 Priapulus caudatus | reverse complement strand
CACACACACGAACACACACACGCGAGCGATTGCATGACCTCCGTTGCGTGGAGGTAAATATTAATGGCAGCAGTCGCTAGTCGGTGCACGAGTGGGCGTGCGGCATACACGCGGGTTTATCAAAGGAAAAGGTGAAGGATGCTGTCACCATGGGAATACGAGAGCACTAATGAAAGATGAGAAACGCATGTCGAAAGCACGCGCAAACATGTAGGTGCGTGTGTGCAGCAAAAGAACTGAGCATGGGGAGAATATAGATAGAGTAATAAACACACGGTGCATACACGCACACGCACACACCCACACACACTACCCCACCCACCAAACCACCCACGCACGCACGCACGCACGCACGCACACACACACACACTACCCCACCCCCACCACCCACCCACGCACGCACGCGTACGCGCACGCACACC
>NW_014604024.1:0-422 GCF_000485595.1 Priapulus caudatus | reverse complement strand
CCTGGACGCCAGTTTCAGCAATGAGTTGTAGTGCGCGTGCAATGGCGGTTGTTTCTGCCGACACAGGTATACTTTTAATCCTAAACGTGTTGCTATTTTCCATCATGCGCACAGCCGCCAGCGCTAAGCCAGTGGTCATCCGGCTCAATAAATACACGGATATCAAATGTAGCTGCGTAAGCAAACGCACGTTTTAGAATTTGCGTATTTTCAATTGGTTGTCTGCAGTTACTTAGTCCTACACAACCGGCTTGTTTCAGTGCGAACATTTCACTTAAATGTTCGCCGCGTAAACCTGCAGTTAATGCGCCTAGCGTTACTATTTTGCTGTGCCCGCTAATGGCTGTTTTTCTGTTGATGAACTCAACGACAGCCGGCTCATCTATTACAGGGTCAGTATCTGGTGGGCAGCATAAGGTAGT
>NW_014604023.1:0-422 GCF_000485595.1 Priapulus caudatus | reverse complement strand
GACCGCCAAAGAAAATATCGAATTCGTCATGCAGGTACGCGGCACACCAGGCGAAGAACGCTCGCAACGTTCTCTCAAAATACTCGACGAAGTTGGTCTCAAAGGTTTGGAAAACAGACGGCCTGCTCATCTCTCTGGTGGACAACAGCAGCGAGTCGCCATAGCGCGTGCCATCGTCAGCAATCCAACGATTGTTCTGGCTGATGAACCAACCGCAAATCTAGACACCATTTCAGCCAGTCACCTAATGTCACTCTTTGTCGAGTTAAATCAGAAGCGCAACATCACCTTCGTTATCGCAACCCATGACATGCGCGTGATGAACTACGCAAAACGTTTGATTCAGATGCAAGATGGCAAGATCATCGCAGATGAAACGCAACAACAGAACCTGACGACAGAATAGACATGTATCGCGTTTT
>NW_014604022.1:0-422 GCF_000485595.1 Priapulus caudatus | reverse complement strand
ATAGAGAGAGAGAGAGAGCGAGAGAGCGAGAGATGAAGAGAGAGAGAGCGAGAGAGCGAGAGAGAGAGAGAGAGAGAGCGAGAGAGCGAGAGATGAAGAGAGAGCGAGAGAGCGAGAGAGGCAGAGCGAGAGAGCGAGAGAGGCAGAGCGAGAGAGCGAGAGAGGCAGAGCGAGAGAGCGAGAGAGGCAGAGCGAGAGAGCGAGGCAGAGCGAGGCAGAGCGAGAGAGCGAGGCAGAGCGAGAGAGCGAGAGAGGCAGAGCGAGAGAGCGAGGCAGAGCGAGAGAGCGAGAGAGGCAGAGCGAGAGAGCGAGGCAGAGCGAGAGAGAGAGGCAGAGCGAGAGAGAGAGGCAGAGCGAGAGAGCGAGAGAGGCAGAGTGAGAGAGAGAGGCAGAGTGAGAGAGAGAGGCAGAGTGAGAGAGAG
>NW_014604021.1:0-422 GCF_000485595.1 Priapulus caudatus | reverse complement strand
ATATCCCAATCATTGCGCAGTTCAGCTAGATTTGTTCTCAATATTGACATCCTCCCATTCTTCACGGTTGATTTTAATTAATTGCATTATCGCCAAAGGTAGCATTATAGCAACACATAGAGCCCACATCACAGCCCAATATTTTTTGAAGAAATCTCCTGGAGCAAAAGAAAGTATTGGGACTAGAAGACCAGCCAAAGCATAGTATTGGTAAGCCGCAACTTGCGTATAATAACCCACACGAGAGTTGGGATGATGGCGAAGCATTGCATAAAATACCATAGAGGCACCAAACCACAGAATAAATATAGGAAATGGAATGAGTACTGATAGTATGTTGCCATAATTAAACAATTTAGCAGAAGATTTAGCACTTTCTCCTGTTACTATATTCGAATCATTATTTGACATATTGCTAGCAT
>NW_014604020.1:0-422 GCF_000485595.1 Priapulus caudatus | reverse complement strand
TCTCTCTCTCTCTCTCTCTCTCTCTCTCTCTCTCTCTCTCTCTCTCTCTCTCTCTCTCTCTCTCTCTCTCTCTCTCTCTCTCTCTCTCTCTCTCTCTCTCTCTCTCTCTCTCTCTCTCTCTCTCGTTCTCTGACTACCTCTATCGGACATCACCTTGAGGTATATGTCAGGTACTCAGTAAAGCGCAAACAGGGCACAATACACCTGTAAGAGAAACATAGCATCATCAATGCAGCTGCCGCGAGCTTTACAAAGGTCACGACAGGGGGCGTTAGTGCTGCTCGGGCGGCGGTAGCCTTTGATGTGACAGGTCACGTGAGCAGGTGTCTTCGTGTTTCTCACCTTAGCAAAGGTCGAAGTGAAAGCATGATAGTTGCTCCCTCGTCTCTCTCTCGCTCGCTCTCTCTTTCTCTCTCTCTCTC
>NW_014604019.1:0-422 GCF_000485595.1 Priapulus caudatus | reverse complement strand
CAGACGGCAGGTCTGCCGTCGCCAGCCAGCTAGGCGTCTGCTGCACGAACGCAGACGGAGTCAGCAAGGTCGTGATGTCCAGCAGGGTCGATGCGGCCGCACCGCCTCCGCCGCCGCTCCCTGCTGCTGCTGCTGCTGCCACCTGCTGCTGCTGCTGCTGCTGCTGCTGCTGCCGAGGAGAGAAATATCAGATAGTTAGAGATGGGTCTGACCACGAGAGAGCAGCTGAGAGATGAAATACATACACACGCACACGCACACACACATAGACAGCGTGCGTGCGTGCGTGAGTGCGTTACTCACCTATCAGGTCTGAGCAGACGGCAGGTTCTGCCGCCGCCAGCCAGCTAGGCGTCTGCTGCACGAACGCAGACGGAGTCAGCAAGGTCGTGATGTCCAGCAGGGTCGATGCGGCCGCACCG
>NW_014604018.1:0-422 GCF_000485595.1 Priapulus caudatus | reverse complement strand
GCCTCCGCATCCCTGTATCCCTCAGCCACCGAATCCCTGTATCCCTCAGCCTCCGCATCCCTGCATCCCTCAGCCTCCGGATCCCTGTATCATTCAGCCTCTGCATCCCTGTATCCCTCAGCCTCCTCATCCCTGTATCCCTCAGCCTCCGAATCCCTGCATCCCTCAGCCACCGCATCTCTGCATCTCTCAGCCTCCGAATCCCTGCATCCCTCAGCCACCGCATCCCTCAGCCTCCGCATCCCAGTATCCCTCAGCCCCCGCATCCCTGTATCCTTCAGCCTCCACATCCCTGTATCCTTCAGCCTCCGCATCCCCGTATCCCTCAGCCTCCGCACTCCTGCATCTCTCAGCCTCAGCATCCCTGCATCCCTCAGCCTCCGCATCTCTGCATCCCTCAGCCTCCGCATCCCTGTATCCTT
>NW_014604017.1:0-422 GCF_000485595.1 Priapulus caudatus | reverse complement strand
GTTCATTTCTCTACAAAATACTTCCTGAAAAATGTGTTTATGAGTGTTTAGAAATATAATATATGTTAATTATATTGATGTGTGTGTGATACAGTGCACATTGTTGTTAGAGGTATGGTATTTTATTAAAGCATAGTAAAAAGAATGGTGTTATTCCAAATAAATAAAATTCAAATAAAAGTGTTGATATTTTTCATTAGGCTCACCTGTTAAGGCTGAAAATCTTGGAGTTTTACGCAAAAGGGGACAATGTTCTTCTCTGACTGATCCACGTCCACACCAGTACCGGAACGTGCCAGGGTACCGGGATATGGTCCGGTCCAATGTGATCAATTACTGCGGCAACTACGGTGAAGATCTCACCATCCGATTCTTATATGGGAGAGCTAACTTGCAAGCTGCTGCACAAGACCACGACTACT
>NW_014604016.1:0-422 GCF_000485595.1 Priapulus caudatus | reverse complement strand
GCAATGACCGCCAACGAAGAGAATTGATGACTCATGAACCGCCCGATCAAAGTATACGTTGCCCAGCTGATGGCACAGCCAATAAAGGCTAACTCACCCATGCCAACGCCTTCGTGCAATAAACTCGATAGATCGCCACGCGTGATAATCAAGCCCGCGCCGATCATGCAGAGTATAAATCCCAACACACGAACAGCCGTAAAACGCTCTTGGAAAAGGAATGCTGCACCTACTGCCGTTATCAAAGGATTGGTTGCTGTGAT
This sequence comes from Priapulus caudatus, assembly GCF_000485595.1. Classification (NCBI taxonomy): domain Eukaryota; kingdom Metazoa; phylum Priapulida; class Priapulimorpha; order Priapulimorphida; family Priapulidae; genus Priapulus; species Priapulus caudatus. The sequence continues at coordinate 159 of NW_014604016.1, read as the reverse complement.
TATACTTCCTACTCCCGCCTCCGTATGAACCAAGCCATAGAAAAACAGCAAGTTATACAGCGCTATACCGGATAATCCCATCCCCAACAACGGTAACATTTGCATTTTAGAAACGCGTGGAAAACCACCCTCTTTATAATACAGCAGCGCCAACAGAAC
>NW_014604015.1:0-422 GCF_000485595.1 Priapulus caudatus | reverse complement strand
TCACTCGTGCAGAGAGCGCATGTCGGTCAGGACAGGACGATGATCATCGTTAGCACGTCGTCGGCGGGATCGGTCAGCCGCTCGCTGGGCCTCGTCTGCGTCTCGACGTCGTAGTATATGAGCGTGACAAGGCGACCCAGGCTGTCCAGCTGCTGGTCGAAGTGGGTGATGTACACGTTGAAGGTCTTGTCTGGAAAACAAAAATTGGAAAATAACTGTCTCTTGCTTTGAGATAACTTCGGGAAACCTCGCGTGTTTTCCGAATTCTTATTTATAGCTCAATGTGGCGTATATCAGGAGTAACAATATATCAATAGATATTACAATATATATATAATTATCATCTGATATGACGTTACTCTTCCTTTTTTATTGCACATACATAACTCATTGCAAATATATATATATATATATATATATAA
>NW_014604014.1:0-422 GCF_000485595.1 Priapulus caudatus | reverse complement strand
CAGTCCGCCACCGGCTTTTCGTTCTTATTCACAGGCAACACTTTAACGGCTTCATAACTCAAACGTGTGATAATCGCTGCTTTGAGACTGGCTTCTTTACGTAAACGGACATTCTCTCCATTGACGTAACCCCAGTCTTTTTCAGCTGCTTTTTCTCGGCCACTGCCATTATGGATTACTTTTGCTGGGCCGCACACCTGCCCATTCAACTCTTGATAATACTCAGTAGAAACAATGTCAAAACGGGTGCAGCAGAAGAAGAACCAGGTGAAATACCATTAAATACCTACCCTGTGAAAATTGAAGCTGATGTTATTTTTATTGATGTCTCTTCAATCTCTAAAGCCTGAAATTTTCCATTCGCCCGCAATTTGCTGATAGCAAAGCTGCTTAGGGCTAAAAAGCGGAAGTAGTCAGACGAC
>NW_014604013.1:0-422 GCF_000485595.1 Priapulus caudatus | reverse complement strand
CACACCACACCACACCACACACACACACACACACACACACACACACACACACACACACACACACACACACACACACACACACACACACACACACACACACACACACACACACACACACACACACACACACACACACACACACACACACACACACACACACACAGACACACATACCGACCCGGCTGTCACCCGATCAAGACGAGGCTTCGACGCGCGCATGCATGTTTCACGATGTTGTTACTGCTGTGCACTTTATCGAATTTGACGGTTTTGACGGATTGCAATTGAAATTTACAGCCGGGCTAATATAAGTATATATCAGGCAGCGAACTGCGGACACAAGTACTGACGCGCTAATGAAACGTAATCGCTCTACGCGCTCTTAAACTGTCCACACCCTCTCACACACACAGGATCTCTCT
>NW_014604012.1:0-422 GCF_000485595.1 Priapulus caudatus | reverse complement strand
CGAGGAGGTAGACAGGAGGTGCGGTTCTGTGAGGAAAGAGGTAGCAATACCGGTCCACATAAAGGAAATGCTTTGGTGTGTTTTGGATGTGGAAGAGCTGGTACACCCGCAGTGCCGCCCATGTTTGCGGTAGGAAAAGCCACAAGCCCGCGTATGTGAGGAGACAGTGGTGAGATTAAGAGAGAAAATTCCTTGTGTGTAACATCGGTTGCATTCACGAAGCCCGTGCACGCACCACGTTGCACGGCTTACGTGGGGAGATATAGGCAACATAAGTTAACAGCTCTCATCGATTCTGGAGCTGATTGTTCACTAATAGACTCTAAGGCGTGGTTTAATCTACCGTATGTCACGCGACGAGATTCTAATTTTGTTGATTCCGTTTTCAGCAAGGCAGTTCTACAGCCCGTTACTGGAGAGAG
>NW_014604011.1:0-422 GCF_000485595.1 Priapulus caudatus | reverse complement strand
TCTCTCTCTCTCTCTCTCTCTCTCTCTCTCTCTCTCTCTCTCTCTCTCTCTCTCTCTCTCTCTCTCTCTCTCTCTCTCTCTCTCTCTCTCCTCTCTCTCTCTCCTCCTCCTCCTCCTCTCTCTCTCTCTCTCGCTGTACGGCCGAACGGACGGACGTGTACGGTACGAGCAGAGAGAGAGAGAGAGAGAGAGAGGTGCGGGGAGGGGAGGGGCTGAAAGAGAATTCCGAACAGCTCGATCCGCAAAGCGCTCATGTTAACAAGAGCTAATAATATTATTAGCTCGTGATGTTAACGAGGTCACGCGGGTATATGTTCCATCTCCGCTACCGAATGACAAGACAGACTGCGCGAGGGTGAGAACGATGATGTTCGGGGAATGGATTTGTTACATTAGCATTCAGCTCGTAATAGCCGCAGACG
>NW_014604010.1:0-422 GCF_000485595.1 Priapulus caudatus | reverse complement strand
TCGCGCAGTGTGTCCTAGGCTTAAGCAAAGGTAAATTCATGATCACATAATTCGGCGCACATATTTTGCACATTAGGACAATTTATGCCGAGCCGCTCGTGGCGCCACCTAGCATATGTCGTGCCGTGGGCTCCCGCATCAATTATACAGTATAATTTAATCAATTAATTTAATCAATTATATCTCCCTCCCTATCCCCTTGCTACCCCATCGTTACCCCCATTTATCCATCGTTACCCCACACCTCCCTCACCTCCAGCTACCCCATCGTTACCCCACACCTCCCTCACCTCCAGCTACCCCATCGTTACCCCACACCTCCCTCACCTCCAGCTACCCCATCGTTACCCCACACCTCCCTCACCTCCAGCTACCCCATCGTTACCCAACACTACCCATATTCCCACCCTCACCTCGCCCTG
>NW_014604009.1:0-422 GCF_000485595.1 Priapulus caudatus | reverse complement strand
GGAGCGCGATGGGCAAATAATTTTCAATCGCAACAAAGAATACGTGCCGATTAAGAAATCAGATTTGATCGCTGGGCGTGTTTCTGGACATCCAGATGGGTTTGGTTTCCTTATCCCCGATGATGGCAGTGACGACCTGTTTTTGCATGGCAAACAAATGCGTAAGGTATTGCACGGCGATCGCGTCTTGGCAATGATTAAAGAAATTGATCGCAGAGGCCGCAAAGAAGGCGCGATAGTTGAAGTGTTGGAGCGCAATACTGAGCAAGTTGTCGGGCGCTATTTTGGCGGCGATGGCGGCATTGGTTTTGTAAGGCCAGACAATAAACGTATTACGCAAGATATCGTGATCCCTGAAGGGAGTAAGCACGATGCGAGTAATGGACAAATTGTCGTCGTTGCCATCGTAGAGCATCCTTCAT
>NW_014604008.1:0-422 GCF_000485595.1 Priapulus caudatus | reverse complement strand
TGGTCTTTGGGCATAGTAGGCGCTAGCTTAATTGCATAGGCTAAGGCATGACTGCTTTCAAGTGCAGGAATAATGCCTTCAATACGGGTTAAGGCGTGAAAGGCATTCATGGCTTCATCATCCGTCACGGCAACATAATTCACACGACCCAGATCTTTCAACCAACAATGCTCTGGACCCACACCGGGATAATCTAGCCCTGCAGATATGGAATGTGTTTCCGTAACTTGGCCATCTTTGTCCGCCATCAAATACATGCGATTTCCATGTAGTACGCCAGGTTTTGCTTTGCATAAAGGCGCAGCATGTTCGCCCGTTTCCAGACCAAGCCCTGCGGCCTCGACACCAAAAATATTCACCCCAGGGTCGGCAAGGAAGTCATGAAATAAACCAATCGCATTCGAACCACCACCAACACAGGC
>NW_014604007.1:0-422 GCF_000485595.1 Priapulus caudatus | reverse complement strand
CTCTCTCTCACACACACACACACACACACACACACACACACACACACACACACACACAAACTCACTGTCTCTGTCACACAGTCTCTCGCATACTCTCGTGCTCACTCGCTTTCTTTTCTATAGCTACCCCCCACCCCACACACACGCACGCACACGCGCACACACACGCTCACGCGTACACACCCACTTTGCTCGCTCCTCTCTCATCCCTTTCTCTCTCTCTCCCGCTCTCTTATTCTTGCTATCTCTTGCTCTGTCTCCTCCTTCACTCTCACTCTCACTCCCACACTCACTCTCACGCGCACGCGCACTCTTACTGTCACTCAAACGCTTACTTTCACCATATTTGTGTTTGTGTATGCGCGCGTGCGTTCATGTGCCTGCGCATGTGTTTGCGTGTCTGAGAGTGTGTGTGAGTGCGT
>NW_014604006.1:0-422 GCF_000485595.1 Priapulus caudatus | reverse complement strand
TAACCACGGATGGTTCCCCTACCTACATCTCACCACGGATGATTCCCCTACCTACATCTAACCACGTATGATTCCCTTACCTACATCTAACCACGGATGATTCCCTTACCTACACCTAACCACGAATGATTCCCCTACCTACATCTAACCACGGATGGTTCCCCTACCTACATCTAACCACGGATGATTCCCCTACCTACATCTAACCACGGATGATTCCCCTACCTACATCTAACCACGGATGGTTCCCCTACCTACATCTAACCACGGATGATTCCCCTACCTACATCTAACCACGGATGATTCCCCTACCTACATCTAACCACGGATGATTCCCTTACCTACATCTAACCACGGATGATTCCCCTACCTACATCTAACCACGGATGATTCCCTTACCTACATCTAATCACGGATGATTC
>NW_014604005.1:0-422 GCF_000485595.1 Priapulus caudatus | reverse complement strand
TACCTAGTCAATTGCTCACAAAAAAGAATACTGCCCGCTTTCAATAAAAGCCAACTCTTCTATGGTGCTCTCGCGGTTGAGCATTTCATTTAACTCAGGAAAGCGGCCAAACTTTTCAATAACAAAGTGATGTTTCTGAGCAAATTCTAAACTCGCCTTATATGACATTTGATACTCTTCAGGAACATCAGCAAGCAACTGCGCATACGCTCTGATTGATAAGTTTTGTTTTTCTATATCTTCCGCATGTTCCAACGGCAAATAAAAAAACTACGCTCAACAGCATGTAGTTTTGCATCATCACCAGCACCAATACCATCTACACACAAAGCCTGTGCCTTACTATCTTGCGCAAAAGCCTGCTCTGTACCACGATGGATATGACGCGAAAACTGATCCAACAAAATGATCAATGCTAAGCG
>NW_014604004.1:0-422 GCF_000485595.1 Priapulus caudatus | reverse complement strand
ATCACGTGACAGGATTATCACATGACAGGCTTATAACGTGACAGCATTATCACATGACAGACTTATCACTTGACAGACTTATCACGTGACAGGATTATCACATGACAGCATTATCACATGACAGGCTTATCACGTGACATGCTTATCACGTGACAGGATTATCACCTGACAGGCTTATCACGTGACATGATTATCACGTGACAAGATTATCACATGACAGGCTTATCACGCGACATGATTATCACGTGACAGGATTACCACATGACAGGATTATCACATAACAAGCTTATCACGTGATAGGCTTATCACCTGATAAGCTTATCACTTGACAGACTTATCACGTGACAGACTTATCACATGACAGGCTTATCATGTGACAGGATTATCACATGGCAGGATTATTACGTGATAGGCTCATCACA
>NW_014604003.1:0-422 GCF_000485595.1 Priapulus caudatus | reverse complement strand
ACACACACACACACACACACACACACACACACACACACACACACACACACACACACACACACACACACACACACACACACACACACACACACACACACAACACACACACATATACACACACACACAACAACACACACACACACACACACACACACACACACACAAGATTTTCCGACACGCAATTAACGATCGCTAGCCTATCGTCTGCCGGCGACGACTGGCGGTACCAGGTGGCGTTATAATTACGTCGTCGCGACGGTAGATCGATTGTCGGAGAGCGACGTCGCTAGAACTCCCGCGATGCCGACGATTCGTTTCCGCCGCCGCCGAAAGCGACACTCCGTGAGGCAAAACGAGTGTTAATGTCAGCAATTTAGGATTTTGCACAGATAATAGAGCGCTCTCTCTCTGTCTCTCTCTCT
>NW_014604002.1:0-422 GCF_000485595.1 Priapulus caudatus | reverse complement strand
TAAGTAAGTAGTACGTAGTGTGTGTCGCGCGCGCGTGTGTGTGTGTGTGTGTGTGTGTGTGTGTGTGTGTGTGTGTGTGTGTGTGTGTGTGTGTGTGTGTGTGTGTGTGTGCACGCGCATGTATATAACAGGTCTACGCATGCATGTGAACATTTAACAAACCTCGTGCGGTGCCTTTAACAGACGAGCAGAATTGAAGACAGACACGAATCACACCAGTGCCATCATGCAAGACCAGTGATGATGGGGCACACATGCAAAAACAACCGACTCTATAGCAGAAGTGTCTACTCACTACCTGAATGCACAGCTTCCAAAACCATTCAAACAAATGTCACATCTGTAAATAAATTGTAAACACATACGTAATGTACACGTGAACAACCTCACTCAAATAAATTAACAAGTGCCGCGGAGTGACA
>NW_014604001.1:0-422 GCF_000485595.1 Priapulus caudatus | reverse complement strand
TAAAAGGCGTGACCTTGATTAGTCTGTCATCAATAAAGAGCGATAATCAGGATGAGCTGGATGCTCTCGCGACTAATGACATGAAGCTGCATAAATTTAGACCGGGGGTTTATTCTTTATTGTATTGTGACCCGTATAAAACAGTGCCTGAAATGTATCTCTCTTACACAAAATGGATACCAGAAAATATCGCAAAGGTAGTCAATAGCCTTTCGATCACCAAGAGGGTTATCCTCGGTACCGAAGATGATCGTATCAACGATATGCCTGATCCAGCGTTCTACGATAAATTGAAAATGCAGGGTGCGATCCTAGTGAAGATTAAAGGCGCTAATCACTTTTTTGATGAAGAATATGCCGATGTACTCAATGACAAGGTATTGGAGTTAATCTCCGACAACTAATATGCTGTTTCTTCCTGC
>NW_014604000.1:0-422 GCF_000485595.1 Priapulus caudatus | reverse complement strand
GATATTATTAACATTCACCCTGCTTCTGATTGCCATGTCGCTTGCTTTAGCCCCACTGCTCGGTCAATTTGTTTTCACGCTGATATCCCCCGTATTTTTAGCGGGACTGATGCTTGGGTGTAGAGGCCTAGAACAAGGCGAGAAACTTGAATTATCTACTCTGTTTATTGCCTTCAAGACAAACTCGGCACCACTGATAACAATCGGCGGCATTTATTTGATAGGACAAGTCTTAATCGTCGGTGTCGTTATGCTAATAGGTGGCACCGTCATGGTCGATATGCTTCTCTATGGCAAACGTGTTGATGAAAGTGAATTAATGGGAGTTATGAACAGCGTAATGACTGCTTCATTAATTGCTATATCCCTTTCGGTCCCATTAATCATGGCCGCGTGGTTCTCACCTTTGCTGGTCATCTTTC
>NW_014603999.1:0-422 GCF_000485595.1 Priapulus caudatus | reverse complement strand
ATCTTATTTTCGTTATTAACTGTAACTTACAACGCTTAGATGGCCCTGTTCGTGGTAATGGAAAAATCATTCAAGAGCTTGAATCAGTATTCCGTGGTGCTGGCTGGAACGTGATTAAAGTTATCTGGGGCTCTTACTGGGATCCATTACTTGCAAAAGATAAAGATAACCTGCTTAGTAAACGTATGGAAGAAATCGTCGATGGCGATTACCAAAACTATAAAGCTAAAGACGGTGCCTTTGTTCGCGAGCATTTCTTTAACAGCCCAGAATTAAAAGCCATGGTCGCTCACATGTCTGACGATGACATCTGGCGCTTAAATCGTGGCGGTCATGATCCTTATAAAGTGTATGCAGCTTATAAATCAGCGGCCGACCATAAAGACCAACCAACTGTTATTTTAACTAAAACAGTGAAAGGC
>NW_014603998.1:0-422 GCF_000485595.1 Priapulus caudatus | reverse complement strand
GCCAATGATCGAGAGAAAACAGCAACGACGGCGAGCCAGACCATATCGATATCAATCACTGCTTTGAGTACCGATAACTTGGCCCAGAAACCTAAGGTTGGCGGTACGCCAGCCATCGAGAGCATCAGGATCAGCATCAGGAATGCGAGCCATGGGCTGCGTTGGTTCAGTCCTTTAAAGTCACTCAGCTGATCTGCTTCGAAGCCTGATCGCGCCAGCAGCATGATCATGCCAAAGCCACCCAGTGACATCAGGCTGTATGCGATGGTGTAGTACATCGCTGATGAATATCCTTCAGCTGTGCCTGAGAGAATACCCAACAGGATAAAACCGACGTGAGAGATGGTCGAATACGCCAGCATACGTTTGATATTGGTCTGCGCGATAGCGACGATGTTACCCGTCGCCATCGACAGCACTGC
>NW_014603997.1:0-422 GCF_000485595.1 Priapulus caudatus | reverse complement strand
CACTCACTCACTCACTCACTCTCTTACTATGTCTCTCTCTCACCCACTCACTCACTCACTCTCTTATTATGTCTCTCTTTCACCCACCCACTTACTCACTCTTATTATGTCTCTCTCCCACTCACTCACTCGCTCAATCTCTTATTATGTCTCTCTCTCCCCCACTTACTCACTCACTCTTATTATGTCTCTCTCCCACCCACTCACTCGCTCGATCTCTTATTATGTCTCTCTCTCCCCCACTTACTCACTCACTCTTATTATGTCTCTCTCCCACCCACTCACTCATGCACTCAATCTCTTATTATGTCTCTCTCCCACCCACTCACTCAATCTCTTATTATGTCTCTCTCTCCCCCACTCACTCACTCACTCTTATTATGTCTCTCTCCCACCTACTCACTCACTCACTCTCTTATTAT
>NW_014603996.1:0-423 GCF_000485595.1 Priapulus caudatus | reverse complement strand
GGGGTGCGTGCGTGCGTGTGTGCGTGCATGCGTGTGTGTGCGTGCGTGCGTGCGTGCGTGCGCGTGTGTGGAGGGGGGTGCGTGCGTGCGTGCGTGCGCGTGTGTGGAGGGGGGTGCGTGCGTGCGTGCGTGCGCGTGTGTGGAGGGGGGTGCGTGCGTGCGTGCGTGCGTATATACATATATAACACGTGAAGATAGCTACGTCGTTAATCGGCCCGTGTCGTTGTCATAGCACGACTAGATGATAAACACAGGCTGTATACTGTACATGTGACACACTGTACTGTATGTACCTGCACGTGAACCAGTGTGTGTGTTTACCTCCGTACGTGTGCTCGTCAGAGCAAAGTGTCATCCTCATGTTTGTATAATGAAGTCACTTCCCTATTAGTATGTGGAGGAGGAGGAGGAGGAGGAGGAGGA
>NW_014603995.1:0-423 GCF_000485595.1 Priapulus caudatus | reverse complement strand
ACACACACACACACACACACACACACACACACACACACACACACACACACACACACACACACACACACACACACACACACACACACACACACATATATATATATATATATATATATATATAAAGGTAGTAAAAGAAACTTCGACTACAATTATATCACTCCATCGATTCACTCATTTATACTATACACTGCTTTCATCCAGCGACCGATGTATTGTACGCACTGGTGGCTCATAACGACAGTGAAAAACTTTGTGGTGCCGGTATATTTTTTATAACGGGAAATTTCTCGTGTATCAAGGCACTGACTGCGATTTGTTCTCATCAATCTCAGTGGTTCGCAATCACGAGTAAATCCAACGGGTTTGTAAGCCGCTCTCTCTGTGTCTGTCTCGCTCTCTCTCTCTCTCTCTCTCTCTCTCTCT
>NW_014603994.1:0-423 GCF_000485595.1 Priapulus caudatus | reverse complement strand
AACTTTTCTGCTGCGCCAGTATTTATAATTTATACCTTTCAGCAGTAGTCGTGTATGACGCTTTTGTCTCTCCTTCGAAGGTAAACTAAGGTAATAGAACTAACAAACTTAACTCACAATAAACTTAACAATTTCAGATGTTTCAAACTTAACTTAATTTCTAAGGTAATAGAACTAACAAACTTAACTTAACTTCTAAGGTAATAGAACTAACAAACTTACCTTAACTTCTAAGGTAATAGAACTAACAAACTTAACTTAACTTCTAAGGTAATAGAACTAAAAAACTTAACTTAACTTCTAAGGTAATAGAACTAACAAACTTAACTTAATTAACTTCTAAGGTAATAGAACTAACAAACTTAACTTAACTTCTAAGGTAATAGAACTAACAAACTTAACTTAATTAACTTCTAAGGTAAT
>NW_014603993.1:0-423 GCF_000485595.1 Priapulus caudatus | reverse complement strand
CACACACACACACACACACACACACACACACACACACACACACATCACTATCACCACCTCTCGCATTCCTCAGCTAACAACCAGCCCCGCAACCCGTGCTGCACCCTGGTGACAAGAGCGCGCACCAAACATACCGCCATCAGCACGCGAACGCGTTTCGACATGCTGGCTCCATCTAGTGTGGATGACCAACATTAATGAGAACGCGCGTTCGTACAGCGCACCCCATTTATTTATGAGTGGTTGTCGGCGCGCAATGGCTCGCTGGCTTTGATAGCAAGAGTGGATGTGAGTGCGCGCATGCGGCGCCAGCGTGCGACAATGGGTGATTTTCGATCTGGAAAAGCGCACCGAACTTTTCATTGATTGGCATCGTCATCACTCGGTACTATAGTCATTAACAACTCTCTTCGAGTGCGTACG
>NW_014603992.1:0-423 GCF_000485595.1 Priapulus caudatus | reverse complement strand
CGGCTCTGGTAACGGTGCAACTGACGGTTCTGGTGAGTTTGATGGTTCTTTCTCTTTCGGTATGAAAGCATCTGGTAAAGGCGCTGCCAAAGGTAACGGTAACGGTAGCTGCAGACAACTACTATAACGGTTCTAATGGCTACAATGGTTCTAACGGTTACTACAACGGTTATGCGTCCTGCACAACAAGCTCCACAAGCTGCTCCTGCTGTAGCTCCAGCACCTGCTGCTGAAGCTGCTCCAACAGCCGCTCAATAAGTTTAGTTTTAAAAAACTTTTATAAGAAGCCGTGTCATGAGAATGACACGGCTTTTTTATTGCCTTTGAAATAGAAAATTAAGTACCGCCCCTCCCCAGTATAATATTGATTACATTCGTACTTTCTAATATTATAAACTCAGCGATTCGAGAAAGTCACCAACG
>NW_014603991.1:0-423 GCF_000485595.1 Priapulus caudatus | reverse complement strand
TGTGTGTGTGTGTGTGTGTGTGTGTGTGTGTGTGTGTGTGTGTGTGTGTGTGTGTGTGTGTGTGCGTGTGCGCGTGTGCATGCTCGCGTGCCTGTGTGTAATTATGTTATGGCTTTTCCCAGTCTTACTCGCACACGCACATAATAATTTATTGATCATTTGAAGCTTATTTGTTATTTAATTTAATAAACTGGTCCAATAAAATATAAAAGATGGTTCATGTTTGCATTTTCTCATCTCAAATCTCGCGTTTGTGCATCGCATGATATTCACATGCAATAACATTGTAAATTACCTTCAAATATGCGCTTTAAGGACGTTTATCCTCGATCCCTTTACCCCTAAAAATGCTGAGCAGGCAGGTAGTGAAGTAGGCAGGGATACAGGCAGGCAGGCAGGCAGGCAGGCAGGCAGGCAGGCAGG
>NW_014603990.1:0-423 GCF_000485595.1 Priapulus caudatus | reverse complement strand
AGTTAGCGAATTTGGCTAAGCGTAGTTTTGTAAAACAAGGTTTAGATATTCGCTTAAGTGCTCGATTGGTTTCAGCAAAAGTAAAAGCAAAAAAAGTGCAGGTGATTTACGAAGATGAAAAAGGTAAGCAACAAGCCTCTTTCGATAAAATAATTATTGCTGTTGGTCGCAAGCCAAACAGTGATCGTGTTGTTGGTGAGGAGTTGGGTCTCGAACGCGATGAGCGTAACTTCATTTTAGTTGACGATAAATGCCAAACTAGTGTGCCAAACATTTACGCCATTGGTGACGTTGTACGTGGCCCGATGTTGGCGCACAAAGGTTCTGAAGAAGGCGTGATGGTCGCAGAATTAATCGCTGGAAAAACTGCGCAAGTAAATTACGAGTTAATTCCTTCCGTTATTTATACGCATCCAGAAGTCG
>NW_014603989.1:0-423 GCF_000485595.1 Priapulus caudatus | reverse complement strand
CCACACTGACACCATAAATATATAGATGTATATATTTATGTGTGTATATGTATATGTGTATGTGTATATATTTATGTATGTATATATTTATGTGTCAGTGTGCGCGCAATGGCGGCGGCGTGGGCTCAAGGATAGAGAACATGTAGCCCAATAAAAAGCGCCACTATGCTATATACACTGTGTGGTATGTGCGACTTGCATATATACACAGATATATATAAATATATATATATACTAATATATAGATAGATATATGTATATATACATATATATAGAGATATATATATACATACATATATATACACATATCCACACATGTATATAGATATATATAGATATATATATATATATATATATATATATATGTATATATATATATATATATACTATATGTAGTATATACTATATGTATATATATATATA
>NW_014603988.1:0-423 GCF_000485595.1 Priapulus caudatus | reverse complement strand
CCGCATCGGCCTAAATGAACTTTCACAGGACATGCTCAAAGAAAGTGACGATGAGGCTGATGTTAATTCATCAGAACAGGTGAAACAGTTTTCTGCCAGAACAGATAACGAGCAAGAGCAACAGATCGTAAATGGTATCGTCGATATCGAACTGGAAGGTGAGCTTGTCGCCCTGCCCGACAACATGCGCGAACTGATGACATCCATCATCGTCGATTTTGGTGAAATACCACCCGAATACTTATATGCCGCAGGGCCTGGCGAATACGACCTTAAAAAATATGAAGACGAAAAACAAAACCCTAAGGATGTATGGGAAGGTGCATACCACGAAGAAGGCGCTGAACTGTATAACGAGTGGAACTTTTAAGCGCCAGCATTATCACAAGAACTGGTGCGTTTTACGAGAGCTGGACATCACAC
>NW_014603987.1:0-423 GCF_000485595.1 Priapulus caudatus | reverse complement strand
TCCCTACCCCTATTTCTATCTCTATCTCTATCTCTATCTCTATCTCTATCTCTATCTCTATATCTAACTCTATCTCTAGCTCTAGCGCTAGCTCTAGCTCTATCTCTATCTTTATCTTTATCTCAATCTCTATCCCTATCTCTATCTCTATCTCTATATCTATCTCTATCTCTATTTCTACCTCTATGTCTCGTTCGTTCCCTCAGAACTGTACCGCCTTTCTTCAACGTACGCCACCTCTTCCTCATCCCGTTCTTGTGCATGTGATTTAAATGGATCTTCGAATGGCTTCGAAAGGTTTCGACTTCCGTCTTCGTATACAGGTTGCAGAAAACAATTCTACCGATCCAAAAATTTGGACTTTTTCGTCCATGAAAATCTTCAGCCTCGGTTTGTTCAGTTCAGTTTCGCCTCGGTGGTGCT
>NW_014603986.1:0-423 GCF_000485595.1 Priapulus caudatus | reverse complement strand
TCCCTCTCTCTCGCTCTCTCTTCCTCCCCTCTCCTATCTCCCCCTCCCCTCTCTATCTCCCCCTCCCCTCCTCTCTCCCTCCCTCCCCCCCTTCCTCTCTCTCTCTCTCTCTCTTCCTCCCTCTCCCCTTCTCTCGCTCTCTATCCCTCTCAGCACAAGAAGAGCGTCTGCTTGCGTGGCTTGCCGCGTGCTGATGGGCGGGAGCTTCGTTCAATCATTGATACGACACTAGAGGCGTAGTAGATAGTAGTAGATCGTAGTTAGTTAGTCTCACATTGTGTCTCTCACAGGAGAGAAGGAAGGGTGCGCCTGGTGACGAGGTGTGTACAGCAGTGCCGCAGGGAGAGAGAGGGGGGAGGAAGATAGAATTATGAAAACGGAGAGAGAGAGAGAGAGAGAGAGAGAGAGAGAGAGAGAAGAGAG
>NW_014603985.1:0-423 GCF_000485595.1 Priapulus caudatus | reverse complement strand
GCCAATTTTCCATCAGCCAAATACACATTAATTGATGGTCTACGCGTAGATTACGATGATTGCTGGGGCTTAGTACGAGCATCGCACACCTCACCAAGTCTTAGCTTTCGTTTTGAAGCTAAAACACCACAACGCTTAGAAGAAATTCAGCAACAATTTCGCCAATTATTACACTCCGTAAACATCCCTAAAAAACTACCTTTCTAGTAAAAGATCACCTCAAACATCTGCGAATTCCCTCTGCTCCGCTTTTACAACAAGTTTCTCTCAAACGAAACAATAGATTAATAAATAAGCAAAAAGATAACTATAAAAAATACATTGATTGGATATAAAAAATATCTAATCATTAGTTAATTTATCCGCCCAGTAAATAATATTAATAACTATCACCCTAAGTACTTAATAAGTCTATATTTAAAA
>NW_014603984.1:0-423 GCF_000485595.1 Priapulus caudatus | reverse complement strand
GAGGCGAGGGGCTGAAGGAGGCGGGGGGGCTGAGGGAGGAAGAGGAATGGCTGAAGGGATGCGGGGTGGCTGAGGGATGGCGGGTGGCTGAGGGAGGCGGGGTGGCTGAGGGAGGCGGGGTAGCTGAGGGAGGCGATGCTGAAGGAGGAGGAATGGCTGAGGGAGGCGGGGTGGCTGAGGGTGGCTGACGGAGGTAGGGTGGCTGAGGGGGGCTGAGGGAGGCGGGGTGGCTGAGGAAGGCAGGGTGGCTGAGGGAGGCGGGTGGCTGTAGGTGGCTGAGGGAGGCAGGGTGCCTGAGAGAAGTGTGTGGCTGAGGGAGACCAGGAGCTGAGGGAGGAGGATTGGTTGAGGGAGGCAGAGTGGCTGAGGGAGGCGGTGTGGCTGAGGGAGGCGGGTATACAGTATACGCAACACACTCACACT
>NW_014603983.1:0-423 GCF_000485595.1 Priapulus caudatus | reverse complement strand
ATATAGTACTACTCAGCCGTAATATGCTCAGCCGAATATACTACTACTCAGCCGTAATATGCTCAGCCGAATATAGTACTACTCAGCCGTAATATGCTCAGCCGGATATACTACTACTCAGCCGTAATATGCTTAGCCGAATATACTACTACTCAGCCGTAATATGCTCAGCCGAATATACTACTACTCCGCCGTAATATGCTCAGCCGAATATACTACTACTCAGCCGTAATATGCTCAGCCAAATATACTACTATACTGAGCCGTAATATGCTCAGCCGAATATACTACTACTCAGCTGTAATATGCTCAGCCGAATATACTACTATACTCAGCCGTAATATGCTCAGCCGAATATACTACTACTCAGCCGTAATATGCTCAGCCGAATATACTACTACTCCGCCGTAATATGCTCAGCCA
>NW_014603982.1:0-423 GCF_000485595.1 Priapulus caudatus | reverse complement strand
CTCTCTCTCCCTGTCTGTCTCTCCTACTTGTCTCCCTCACGTCCTCATGGCAGCAGCACATCTAGCTCCGGGTTGCATGGGTCCGTACGTCGCCCCGAACAAGTCCGCCCACCCGCCCGCCCGCCAGCCAGACGCGCGCTATTCGATGAATATTTGATCCGAATATGCAAATAAAAATTTTGTTAAACACGGATCTGGCTTTATGTCGTCGCGTGCGAAATTTTGCTACGCGAGAAAGCAACAACCTTCTGTGCCACCGGAGTATGAATTTCATCCTCGGCACAACTATGAAAGAGCGTCCGTATTTGCTTGTGCGTTTATACACACCCCGCCAGTAACCGGTCCCTGCTTCTGATCGTTGCTAGCTGGAAGCTGTGTGTGTATGGAAGGCCATTGCCGCCAAAACCCACCTATTTTAATCGC
>NW_014603981.1:0-423 GCF_000485595.1 Priapulus caudatus | reverse complement strand
GTATCATCTGATTATTACCAGTGATGACATGTTCGTTCGTCGGCATCGGATCTATCAACGCTTTTCTCACCCGCCTTGAAGGATTTTCAGGCTGCCAACCCATTAATTCCACATAACGTAAACCCGCACTACGCTGTATATTGACCATTTGCAACCAACCCGCATCATGGGTTAATCGCGCCAATAATGAACGCAATTGAGGCACCTCAGGATGCGCGGCGACTATTGCTTCAGCTAAAACTAAGGCACGCCCTTTTTGCTCAGGGTTCTGCTCAGCCAGCCAAAGCAGCAGGGTCATGATGCGTTGGCTTTCTTGTTCATTTTGATCGGAATAGAAAGCGATTGCTTCCTCAATGCGCCCTGCTGCTAAATGAGCGGATTCCGGCCATTCTGAAACACTTAACACACCATTATCAATGTAAT
>NW_014603980.1:0-423 GCF_000485595.1 Priapulus caudatus | reverse complement strand
GTAGTTTGGCAACTTGTTGCAAACCCTCGATCATGGCGTCGATTCGACCATCGGATAATAACAGCCGATCGAGCATGGCTTCGCTGAGGCCATCAGCTTTACCCTGTTGCATATCACGGTCGTTTTCACGCTTAATCATGTCACGCTCGGCATGAATGCTAGCAGCAATACTCAGGAGGGCCGTATTCTTCACCTGTGGTTCCAACTGCGCAAGAACGGCTGAAGCACTTCTGGCCTGTGCGCCGAGCTGTTTCATATACTGCTTTATATCCGCAGCACTGGAATCCAAATTATTATTTAAAACGGCACCCATTGAATTGTCCTGAATTTCTAATCTAAATAGCCAAACCACAAAACTGGCCGATTAATGACTTTAACTGTAACCAGTCCTGATCCGGGAAATCAGCGTCCTCCTGGCCTTTG
>NW_014603979.1:0-423 GCF_000485595.1 Priapulus caudatus | reverse complement strand
AAGGGGGAGCCGTGATGGCTGGAGAGAGAGAGAAAGCTATGAGGGTTAGAGGGAGAGAGGAAGGGGGAGCCGTGATGGCTGCGAAGCTGTCATTTTACGATATGAAAATAGAGTCTCACTCTGTATTTCAAGTCAGGTTGGATGTAAACTCGCTTGCACCTTTTGTCAAACCGGAAAACTTGGCTTTATTCGCCAACTTTCAAAAGCAGAAATTATCCAACAATACACATTTGCTCAGGATATTATCCGTCAAGAAGGACGATCGATTAGTCATATTGTTTATATGGGTATGGGCGAGCCATTAGATAATTTTACAAATGTCGCTGGCTCTCTAAAAGCATTTACAAACGAAGATGCCTTTAATCTGAGTAAAAGACATGTCACAATATCAACCTCAGGAATCAGTGATAAAATCCTCCCTTT
>NW_014603978.1:0-423 GCF_000485595.1 Priapulus caudatus | reverse complement strand
CTACACAGGTACGTGTAGCTGATGTACCGTTAATTACCGTGCACATGTACGTGTAGGCTGATGCACCGTTAATTACCGTGCACATGTACGTGTAGGCTGATGTACCGTTAATTACCGTGCACAGGTACGTGTAGGTGATGTACCGTTAATTACTCTACACAGGTACGTGTAGCTGATGTACCGTTAATTACCGTGCACATGTACGTGTAGGTGATGCACCGTTAATTACCGTGCACAGGTACGTGTAGGTGATGTACCGTTAATTACCGTGCACAGGTACGTGTAGCTGATGTACCGTTAATTACCGTGCACAGGTACGTGTAGGTGATGTACCGTTAATTACCGTGCACAGGTACGTGTAGCTGATGTATCGTTAATAACTCTACACAGGTACGTGTAGGTGATGTACCGTTAATAACTCTA
>NW_014603977.1:0-423 GCF_000485595.1 Priapulus caudatus | reverse complement strand
AGACAAGCTCAAGGTGTATATCTCCCATGATACGAACCTCGAGGCTCACTCACGCCCTCACCCCCACCACCACCCAAAAAAATCTTTCAGATTACGACCACGCGCGGAAATGCCAAACGATATGTTTACAAGAAGCGCGCGTCAGCCGCGCGGCCTGTCACGTGGTACGCACCTGCGGGGATGCCCGACAGCGATGCACGGGCGGGAGCCGGTCGGTGCTGTCTCAGAGAAGGACCCGTATGCCGGAAGAGTCGCAGGTGCTTAAAGGTACACACAGGCGCACACAGGTGCACACAGGTGCACACAGGTGTAAATACACACAAGTGAGATGTGTGCTGGATTGATGCGGGGGAAGAGGGGTGGTGACAGGTGCGGTAATGTGACAGCTCTCTGTCTGTCTGTCTCTCTGTCTGTCTCTGTCTC
>NW_014603976.1:0-423 GCF_000485595.1 Priapulus caudatus | reverse complement strand
GTGTGTGTGTGTGTGTGTGTGTGTGTGTGTGTGTGTGTGTGTGTGTGTGTGTGTGTGTGTGTGTGTGTGTGTGTGTGTGTGTGTGTGTGTGTGTGTGTGATGTGTGCTGCATGCATGCGTGCGTGCGGCCAGTGCGTAATGTGCAGCTGAACAATTTGTCGACGAACACGATTATTGATGACGCCACACCAGCACGTGCACGCCCGAAATCGCGACTGCTACGTGAATACGTGAATAGGCTTACTGATGTCGATTCTGTGTGTAGCCTGGTCTAGGTACGTGTTGGCTGGTCTATGTACATACTGGTCTATGTACATACTGGTCTAGGTACGTGTTGGCTGGTCTATGTACATACTGGTCTAGCTACGTGTTGGCTGGTCTATGTACATACTGGTCTATGTACATACTGGTCTAGGTACGTGT
>NW_014603975.1:0-423 GCF_000485595.1 Priapulus caudatus | reverse complement strand
CGGGGCAGCACAGAACATCATAAAATGTGTGCGACGTTGCGGGCTTGATGTCGATGATGTGATTTTAGAGCAATTAGCATCGAGCTGTTCAGTGTTAACGGATGATGAAAAAGAATTAGGCGTCTGTCTTGTTGATATCGGCGGTGGCACTACAGACATTGCAGTGTTTGCTGATGGTGCGATACGCCATACGGCAGTTATTCCGATAGCAGGTGATCAGGTGACCAACGATATTGCTGTCGCATTGAGAACACCAACGCAATGTGCCAACGAGATAAAGATCAAATACGCCTGTGCATTAAGGCAACTGGCGAACCCTGAAGAGACGATTGAAGTGCCGAGCGTTGGTGACAGGCCACCACGTAAGTTATCACGCCAGACACTGGCAGAAGTTGTCGAGCCACGTTATGACGAGCTGCTCTC
>NW_014603974.1:0-423 GCF_000485595.1 Priapulus caudatus | reverse complement strand
CTTCATCACTTCCAGCCCGCTACAACCACCACCACCACCGCCACCACCACTACTAGTATTACTCTCTTCTTCTTCATCACTTCCAGCCGCCGCCACAACCACCATGACCACAACCACCACCGCCACCACTACTACTAGTATTACTTCTTCTTTCTCTTCTTCATCACTTCCAGCCGCCACAACCACCACCACGACCACCGCACCACCACTACTAGTATTACTTCTTCTTTCTCTTCTTCATCACTTCCAGCCGCCACAACTACCACGACCACCACCGCCACCGCCATCACCACTACTACTACTTCTTCTTCTTCATCACTTCCAGCCGCTACAACCACCACGACCACCGCCACCACCACTACTAGTATTACTTCTTCTTCTTCTTCATCACTTCCAGCCGCCACAACCACCACGACCACAACC
>NW_014603973.1:0-423 GCF_000485595.1 Priapulus caudatus | reverse complement strand
GCAAGAAGGTTGGACAGGCAGGTAAGCAGGCAGGCAGGCAGGCAGGCAGGGAGGCAGGTAAGCAGGCAGGAAGGTTGGACAGGCAGGTAAGCAGGCAGGCAGGCAGGCAGGCAGGCAGGCAGGTAAGCAGGCAGGAAGGTTGTACAGGCAGGCAGGCAAGAAGGTTGGACAGGCAGGTAAGCAGGCAGTCAGGTAAGCAGGCAGTCAGGTAAGACAAACAGGAAGGTTCGACAGGCAGGTAGGCAGGTAGAACAGGCAGACCGGTAGGTAAACAGGCAGGAAGGTTGGACAGGCAGGAAGGTTGGACAGGCAGGAAGGTTGGACAGGCAGGAAGGTTGGACAGGCAGGAAGGTTGGACAGGCAGGAAGGTTGGACAGGCAGGAAGGTTGGACAGGCAGGCAGGAAGGTTGGCCAGGCAGGCAG
>NW_014603972.1:0-423 GCF_000485595.1 Priapulus caudatus | reverse complement strand
CCACGAACCAGCAAGATAACGTCGCAGTCTATCGTGCCACTTTCTGTATTGTCACCAATCAGTTTGATGGCATTGCATATTGCAGGTGCAGAATCGGCGCCTTGCACTGGAACGGGAAAGAGCTTTACAGGTATTGATGGGAAACGCCTTTCAATAACGCTTAAGACATCGTGTATTGCAGCACCTGTTTTTGAGGTGACAATAGCAATGCTTTTTGGCAGTTCAGGTATATCTTGTTTATTATCTTCGTCGAATAAACCTTCGGCAGATAATTTGCTTTTTAATTGTTCAAATTGACGACGTAGTGCGCCATCGCCAGCTTCTTCCATTCGATCGACAATTAGCTGATAGTTGCCCCGCGGTTGGTAAAGACTGACCTTGGCGCGTACGAGTACTTGATTGCCATTTTCTGGTTGAAAGCTA
>NW_014603971.1:0-423 GCF_000485595.1 Priapulus caudatus | reverse complement strand
CGTATATGTATGAACGTATATGTATGTACGTATATGTATGTACGTATATGTATGTACGTATATGTATGTACGTATATGTATGTACGTATATGTATGTACGTATATGTATGTACGTATATGTATGAACGTATATGTATGAACGTATATGTATGAACGTATATGTATGAACGTATATGTATGTACGTATATGTATGTACGTATATGTATGAACGTATATGTATGAACGTATATGTATGTACGTATATGTATGTACGTATATGTATGTACGTATATGTATGTACGTATATGTATGAACGTATATGTATGTACGTATATGTATGTACGTATATGTATGTACGTATATGTATGAACGTATATGTATGAACGTATATGTATATACGCATATGTATGTACGTATATGTATGTACGTATATGTATGTACGT
>NW_014603969.1:0-423 GCF_000485595.1 Priapulus caudatus | reverse complement strand
GCGTTGATCGAGCGGCATCTGCAGGAGCACGGCGATTATCCTCAGCAGCTGGGCTTGTCGGTGTGGGGCACGGCCACGATGCGCACCGGTGGTGATGATATCGCGCAGGCTTTTGCGCTGATGGGTATAAAACCTATTTGGGCACAGGGTTCGCAGCGGGTGGTGGATTTTGAAATCATGCCGGCCATGTTGATGGGTCGACCGCGTGTTGATGTGACGTTGCGCGTATCGGGCTTTTTCCGCGATGCCTTTCCGAATGTGATTAAACTCTTTGATGCGGCGGTACTGGCGTTGGCTGAATTTGACGAGCCGGGGCAGGATAACCGTATACGCACTCATATCGAGACAAGACAGCAAACGTTGCTGGATGAAGGACTGACTGAAAATGAAGCGCTGCGCCAAGCCAGTTATCGCGTGTTTGGC
>NW_014603968.1:0-423 GCF_000485595.1 Priapulus caudatus | reverse complement strand
GTCACTTTACATTTTTTTCTGTAATTTGTTATCCAAGTATGGAACAATGTATGAATCGTAGCACACCTGACTTTACAACATGTCTGGTAATTGTTTTATCAAAGTGAAACAATGCCTGAATCATTTCATTCCCGTTCTTTGCGTACAACCCACATCGCTTCTGGATTACGATTCTCGTTTTATGTCCAATCAAAATACTTCCTGAATCTACGAGTATAACCTCTACATCAGTCTATAAACATTAACACCGAAGCTAAGCAATCTACAAACGCCACAGCCGTCGACTTTTTATTTTATCAGGAGTGTATAATATAGAGACATCATATATATATATATAATTATATATATATATGATCATAATATAGATATAGATATATAGAGAGAGAGTTATCATATATATCATTATAACATAGATATCATAGG
>NW_014603967.1:0-423 GCF_000485595.1 Priapulus caudatus | reverse complement strand
TCTCACTCTCTCTCTCTCCCTCTCACTCTGCCTCCCCTCCTCACTCCCTCTCTCCCTCTCTCACTCTCTTCCTTTCCCTCTCTCACTCTCTCTCCCTCTCACTCTCTCTCTCCCTCTCACCCTGCCTCCCCTCCTCACTCCCTCTCTCCCTGTCACTCTCACTCTCTCCCTTTCCCTCTCTCTCTCGCTCTCCTTCTCTCACTCTCTCGCACTCTCTCTTCCTCTCTCACTGCCTCCCCTCCTCACTCCCTCTCTCCCTGTCACTCTCACTCTCCTTCTCTCACTCTCCCTCCCTCTCACTCTGCCCCTCATCTCTCCTCACGTTCTCATTTTTCCTCTGCACTGATCTCCTTTCCTCTCGTCATCATTCTTACCCTCACTTGTCTCTCTCTAGTCTCTCTCATCTCTTTCTCTCTCTCTCTC
>NW_014603966.1:0-423 GCF_000485595.1 Priapulus caudatus | reverse complement strand
AGTCAGCCTCTGCTGCTGCGCCTCATCCTCACCCTCGCGCAGCGGCATTGCGAGGCTTACTGCCATTAACTAGCTCTCTGTGCGCTTTCATGCGACTACAGATGCTGGAGGGAGCCGAGGGATGCTGGGGAGGATGAGGATGCTGAGGACTGGGGATGCTGGGGAGGATGAGGAGGATGGTGGGGATGCTGGGGAGGATGAGGATGCGGAGGATGGTGGGGATGCTGGGGAGGATGAGGATGCGGAGGATGGTGGGGAGGATGAGGATGCTGAGGATGCTGGGAATACTGGGGATGGTGGGCAGGACGAGGATGCTGGGGATGCTGGAGAGAATGAGAATGCTGGGGATGCTTAGAGATGCTGTGAGAGTGGTGATGCTGGTGATGCTGGGGATGCTGGAGCGAGTAGTGATGCTGTGGAGAA
>NW_014603965.1:0-423 GCF_000485595.1 Priapulus caudatus | reverse complement strand
GAGAGAGAGAGAAAAGCGCAAGCGCGAGCAAGGGGGAGAGAGAGCGAGAAAGAGCAAGCGAGAGGAGGAACGAGAAAGAGAGAGAGAGAGAGCAAGAGAGTGTGAGAGAGAAATTTAACGCGATAGAAATGCTCACGTAATTGGCGCAAGCGAAATATTTACGAGCGCAAAACATCCATACGCTACGTCGCCGGTCGGTCGGTACGTCGCCGGTCGGTCGGCTACGTCGCCGGTCGGTCGGCTACTGTTTCGTATGGGATGTCGAGCGATCGCCACGGGCGCCGACGCAAAATCTAATATCGAATTTCTGCGCGATGTTGTTTATGAAAACGTCGGTCGCCGCTGGTTGGCGTTAACCGATCTCTCTCTCTCTCTCTCTCTCTCTCTCTCTCTCTCTCTCTCTCTCTCTCTCTCTCTCTCTCT
>NW_014603964.1:0-423 GCF_000485595.1 Priapulus caudatus | reverse complement strand
CACAACCACCTGTACCCCACCCCCTCGTTGGTACCTAGCTCGTTTTCACAGGTCTCCGCGCAGCTGCGTTCTCCCCGCAGTTGCAGTCCCCGCAACTGTTCTCGCTTTGCAAACGCATGCGTAATATTTCCCATGCGTAATAATTAGCGTATAGTACAGTTTCGACGATGAACGCAAAAACTGAAAAATGTGATTGCTGATAACACGTTCATGCACAAACGCAAGCCGCGTTTTTAGACGTCGACCTGGGGCCCCAGCTAAAGTGCATGCTGTATTTCACCCACTAAAACCACTCATACAACTAACTGTGCGGCGACACTCCAAGTTGTTGTGCACAACTGACAAACAAATTTAAAAATGATAGAATGGGCAGTTGTACCTTCCTGAATTGGGTTGCTAATTTTTAAAGTTGTTAAATTCAAA
>NW_014603963.1:0-423 GCF_000485595.1 Priapulus caudatus | reverse complement strand
ACACACACACACACACACACATACACACACACGCACACACACACGCACACACACACACACACACATACACACACAGATATAGAGACGAGCGCGCGTATGCACGCACGCACGCACGCATTCACGCACGCACGCACGCACACAGATTTCAACCGCCGAGTGATGGCAGCAGCTGTGACTATCATCAGCAGCGTTGTACACCGATGCTTATCACTCGGCTTATTATCAGGAAACAACTCATTGTCCGGGTTTATAATTCACAAACGGATATAAGGTGTAGCGTGTCGAGGCTGCGCCTGTGGCACCCGTGTTTAGCCGCGCATGCGCACAATCGTCAAGGTGCGCTCATCCGGCAAAACATGTCATCGTCATCAACAATCGCGAGCGCAGACATGTCTCTCTCTCTCTCTCTCTCTCTCTCTCTCT
>NW_014603962.1:0-423 GCF_000485595.1 Priapulus caudatus | reverse complement strand
CCTTGCCGATATCTTCAGCATACTCACCTTTAATCAAGGCCAGATAATTCTCTTCAACTTCCTGCCAGCATTCGAAATCGTCTCGTATTTCTGGATAAGCATCATTCAGACGACGACTGACTACTACAATACTTGCGCTATACAGAGATAGCCTGCGGGTGCTAACACGCACTGAACTGGCAAAATCGCGTTTTTCAAAAGCAATTTTTGCGAGGTCGAGGATCATCAAAAACTCTTTGTAAAAAAGGCTATATTCCTCGTACAACCAGCGCGAGACGGTGGAGATTAATGCATTTCTTGACACCTGGATTCCTCTCTAATAAAAAAGTTACGCCCAGATTCCCAGATAGAAATCCTTAAATCGAAGCCAGGCTTGCCTTAATACCGCTTCATTGCGAAAATCACCGCAACTAGTTATGGGCA
>NW_014603961.1:0-423 GCF_000485595.1 Priapulus caudatus | reverse complement strand
AGTAGATAATAGGGATAGATAGTAATAGATAGATAGATAATAGGGATAGATAGTAGTAATAATGGGGTCCCTATTATCTACTCCTGATATACATACACATATACACGTACATAATATACACACATACACATATATACATACACATATACACGTACATAATATACACACATACACATATATACATACACATATACAGTATACACGTACATAATATACACACATACACATATATACATACATGTGCACATATACACATACATGTACACACACATACAGAAATACACGCATAACATGTATACAGTCAGGCCTGTGTTAGCGGTTAACACTATAGAATGGATGGCTGTCTATTTAGAACACCGTTTATGGGTAAAACAGTCTGTAACACACTTACGGAGTGAATTCGTATATGCTTGTCCGTAAAAG
>NW_014603960.1:0-423 GCF_000485595.1 Priapulus caudatus | reverse complement strand
TCTCCACCTCGCCATGCCCCGCCCCCAGAGCAGTGGCACGCCCTGCTCCCAGAGTGGTCGCGCGCCCTGCTCGGCCCCTAGGACTGGTGGCGCAACTTGCCCGGCCCTCCAGAGCGGTGGCGCACCCTGCCCCGCCCCCGGAGCGGTGTCGCACCCTGCCCTGCCCCCGGAGCAGTGGCACAACCTGCCTGGTCCCTGAGCGGTGATACCCCTGCCCTGCCCCTAGAGTGGTGGCGCGCCCTGCCTCACCCCAGAGCAGTGGCGCATCCAGCGCCACCCCAGAGCGATCGTACGCCCTGCCCACCCCCAGAGCGGTGGCTCCCGCTGCACCACCCCAGAGCGGTTGCGCATCCAGCCCTGCCCCCAGAGCGGTGGCACACCCTACCCTCACCCCAGAGCGGTGGCACACCCTACCCTCACCCC
>NW_014603959.1:0-423 GCF_000485595.1 Priapulus caudatus | reverse complement strand
GTGCACATCATAAGCATCTAGGCATTGCGCTAAATAATGCGCAATTGATGTTTTTCCATCAGTACCAGTAACACCAATCATATTCAATGATAATGACGGCTGCTCATAGTAACGAGACGCAATAGCTCCAACCTTATACTTCAAGTCCGTACAATGAAGACACAACACTTTATTAGAAATAGAATCTAATATTTCATTACGGTTTTCTACATCACCATCCCACAAAACAACAGAAACACCTTTGGCAACAGCGTCTTGCGCATATAACAAACCATGTGTGTTATAACCCTGATGCGCTATAAACAAATTACCACTTCTGGCTTTACGGTTATCTTGAACTAAACCATTAATCGTAATATCACGACATTGATCAACCAAAGCATCATCAATGAAACCTTCAAGTAAAAAGTCTAATGCAACTTC
>NW_014603958.1:0-423 GCF_000485595.1 Priapulus caudatus | reverse complement strand
TAATAATAACTATATATATATATATATATATATATATATATATATATATATATATCAACAATACTACATACTACACGTATAACGACACGTACACCTCCATTGCATTTTGTTAGCCTGCTAAATTGGAAGTGGACATCCTAATGTCCATTGATCCGCTGTTATCAACTTCCTCGTTCAGCTCCGTACATCTGCGTCAGGTCTGATTGCCGTGGAACGTGGGCGTACGCAGAGCGTTGTTTGCCTACATGCGATGCTGCACTATTGCGTTATATTTCTTATTGTGCACAGTCTGAGAAATCCTATCAGAGCTTCTCAAAGATTCATCAAGCGTAATCAAGTTCCTGCAAAGATTAATAATCTGTTTTCTTGTTGGTGGCGTCTATGATTTATAAGCCCGGCGCCGCAGAAAGATCATTTATATAT
>NW_014603957.1:0-423 GCF_000485595.1 Priapulus caudatus | reverse complement strand
GCACGCACGCACGCAAGCACGCATGCACGCAAGCACGCATGCACGCACGCAAGTAAGCACGCAAGCACGCACGCAAGCACGCAAGCACGCATGCACGGACGCACGCACGCACGCACGCAAGCACGCACGTACGCACGCCAGCACGCAAGTACGCACGCAAGTAAGCACTCACGCACACAAGTACGCACGCACGCACGTACGCACGCACGCAAGTAAGCACGCACGTAAGTACGCACGCCAGCACGCAAGTACGCATACACGCACGCAAGCATGCACGCACGCACGCAAGCACGCATGCACGCACGCACGCACGCACGCAAGCTCGCACGCACGCAAGCACGCACGCACGCAAGTAAGCACTCACGCGCACAATTACGCACGCACGCAAGTAAGCACGCACGCAAGCACGCACTCAAGCACGCA
>NW_014603956.1:0-423 GCF_000485595.1 Priapulus caudatus | reverse complement strand
TCTCTCTCTCTCTCTATCTATCTCTCTCTCTCTCCGTCACAGTATACGATACGCCGTGAACCGCACGCAAGGCAAGAGGGCCGCACTCGTCACGCCGGTGGAGGCGGGGTGGTGGTGGGAAGATGCCGCGCCGCTATAGGCGATGGCATGGCTTCCAGCCAGCACGTACGCTTCCATAGTCTTCCCAGCATCCGCGTTGCATTGTGGTTCAACTAAGAGAGCTTAATTTTCGTGCGCGGACGAAAAAAATCGAAGAAGTCAATCGTTCGAAGCTTCGTGAGAACAACAGCAAGCCATTTTCAATCACCGGCCCTAGCACATACACACACAGGCGCGCGCGCGTACTTATACATGTATTGCTCTCTCCCTCCCCCCTCCTCTCTCCCCCCTCCTCTTTCTCCCTCTCTCTTACTCTCTCTCTCT
>NW_014603955.1:0-423 GCF_000485595.1 Priapulus caudatus | reverse complement strand
CATCCACCCACACACACGGGTAGTAAAGGATATCTATGAGGTAATAAACGGCATCAATGCTCTCGCTACGCCGCTGTAGGCAGACAGACAGGCGTATCGGATGCCACACTATAGCAGACGAATCACGCGTCGCTGCATGGCGACCGTCGATTCCTTTCATCCTTTTCCCTCCGCCCGACGCCGAATTAAGACCGGACCGCCGGAAAACCACCAACGAGTCGGTGTCGAATAATTAATTCTGTCTCAATGTCCAATTACAATTCTGTGACGACGGCGCTAAAACGCGCGTGAGTAATATCTGTGTGCATGAGCATTGTGTCGGTGCATGGATTAGCTGCCCAATGATTCCCGTCCGCAATAACATTCGTGCCTAAGGTGTTGTAGAACCGCCTTACGAGCCATAATGCGATCTCTCTCTCTCTC
>NW_014603954.1:0-423 GCF_000485595.1 Priapulus caudatus | reverse complement strand
TATATATATATATATATATATATATATATATATATATATATCTTCTCTCTCTCTTACATATATATATATATATATATATATATCAGTTGCTATTAATTCTATAGCTTACAGGATTGCAGGACTTTGTTTTCGTTAGTGTCCAGACAGCATCGACGAGCTATAACAGCATAATGGGCAGTCCGTATCGATTGTTCTCTCAAGAGCTCGAGGTATTACTTACCTGTACTGCACGCGTGCAACTGCTGATGCCGGGCCCGATATTATAATAGCTATATATAAGAACCTAATGGCTCGTACAAAATTCTTTCGTTCGGGGAAACAGAGTGTAAATTTAGTTGTCGAGGTCTGTATGTATGAATGTATGTTTATATATATATATATAGATAGATATATATATGTATATATATATTATATATTATACAT
>NW_014603953.1:0-423 GCF_000485595.1 Priapulus caudatus | reverse complement strand
TTCTCCCTCCCGGCTCCTCCCGGCTCCTCCCCTCCTGCCGTGTAACCTTCCCCTCCCGGCTCCTCACGGCTCCTCCCCTCCTGCCGTGTAACCTTCCCCCTCACGGCTCCTCCCCTCCTGCCGTGTAACCTTCCCCCTCCCGGCTCCTCCCCTCCTCCCGTGTAACCTTCCCCTCCCGGCTCCTCATCTAGCCGTGCAACCTTCCCCTCTCCCGGCTCCTCCCCTCCTCCCGTGTATCCTTCCCCCTCCCGGCTTTTCTCCTGTGAAAGCTTTGCTGCGCTATTACCCATGGTTGCCTTTCAGCGCGTTAAAAGCCGACTCTGTTCCACATCAGTGGCAGTGAACGCTTACATGCTGCTGCTGCTGCTGCTGCTACTGCTGCTGATACTGCTGCTGCTGCTACTGCTGCTGCTGCTACTGCTG
>NW_014603952.1:0-423 GCF_000485595.1 Priapulus caudatus | reverse complement strand
CGAAAGCGCTCTTCAACCGAGGGGTAACATATGGACAACAGGGAGATTTCGAACAGGCAATCACGGACTTCAGTGCCGTTATTAATCTGGAAGGTGCGCCGTTAGATGAAATGACATCAGCGCTCATCAACCGGGGAGTGACATACAGCCAACAAGGTAATTCCGAACAGGCAATCGCGGACTACAGTATCGTTGTCGATCTGGAAGGTGCGCCGGTGGATCAGGTGGCGAAAGCACTCTACAACCGGGGTTTAACATACGGACTACAGGGTGATTCCGAACAGGCAATCGCGGACTTCAGTGCCATTATTGATCTGGAAGGTGTTCCTGATCTTTCACCCGCAGATGCACACCTTGCGTTGGCTGAAATTTATATGAGTGATGGGCGCTGGAATGCTGCTATTTCCTCTTTAGCCAGTGGGC
>NW_014603951.1:0-423 GCF_000485595.1 Priapulus caudatus | reverse complement strand
GTATTATCTTATTGTTTGAACGCAGCATGAAAGTGGGCGACTATATTGAATTAGCCGACGGTACACGAGGCGAAGTAAAAGAGATTAATATTCGTAGCACCGTCATTAATACGAATAATAATATTGATGTCATTGTGCCAAACTCGGAGTTTGTGAACAGTAGCGTCACCAACTGGACGATGAGTGAACGCTTTTTGCGCTTGAAAGTGCCTTTTGGAGTTGCCTACGGCTCAGATAAAGATTTAGTACGGCGTATTATTACTGATGCAGCCTTGTCGTTGCCTTACACATTGAATCTCACTGAGCGTCAATTTCCTCAAGTTCGCTTGGCCTCTTTTGGCGACAGCAGTCTTAATTTTGAGTTGGTGGTATGGGTAAAGGCGGAGTGGGCCAATCGTCCGGGGAGAGTTAAAGCAGCTTATA
>NW_014603950.1:0-423 GCF_000485595.1 Priapulus caudatus | reverse complement strand
CGCGTGTATATGGAGTGCGCGCGCGTGTATGTGTGCGTGCGTGCGCGCGCGTGTATGTGTGCGTGCGTGCGCGTTATGTGTGCGTGCGCGCGCCTGTATGTGTGCGTGCGCGCGCGTGTATATGTGTGTACGCGCGCGTGTATGTGTGCGTGCGTGTATGTGTGCGTGCGTGCGCGCGCGCGCGTGTATATGTGCGCGCGCGTGTATATGTGCGTGCGTGCGCGCGCGCGTGTGTATGCGTGCGCGAGCGTGTATATGTGCGTGCGTGCGCGCGCGCGTGTGTATGCGTGCGCGCGCGTGTATCTGTGTGTGCGTGCGCGTGTATGTGTGCGTGCGTGCGCGTGTATGTGTGCGTGCGCGCGCCTTTATGTGTGCGTGCGCGCGTGTGTATATGTGCGTACGCGCGCGTGTATGTGTGCGTGC
>NW_014603949.1:0-423 GCF_000485595.1 Priapulus caudatus | reverse complement strand
TCTCTCTCTCTCTCTCTCTCTATCTATCTATCTATCTCTTCCCCATCTCTCCCTTCCTCTTTCTCTCGCTCCCCCTCTCTCTTCCTCTCTATCTACAATCATTCACTAGTGAGATCAGGGCGTTTGTTGACCATCACCCCGTGTTGTTGACATCATCGTATATTCATCTGGATTAATCTTGCGCACGCAAAAACATGTTTACCAAAACAAATCATCCAGCCATCGCTCGCTCTATCGCGCGTATAATAGCTCACTTGCGCGCGTTCGCTCACCGCGAGTTGCTAGGCAAAATTCCTGCCTCGCTCATCCTTATAATCATTATCATCGCGTAGTCCGTCCAGGTGCGTGAGTACGGTAGAAGCAATCAGGGCGCTAGTTGCTGCCGCGGGGGCTAGGAGTGACTGCATGCCCAGGGCCGCGTAT
>NW_014603948.1:0-423 GCF_000485595.1 Priapulus caudatus | reverse complement strand
GTGTGCGTGTATGTGTGTATGTGTATGTGTGTGTGCGCGCGCCTGTGTCTGTATGCGTGCGTGTGTGCGTGTGTGCTTGTATCTGCGCGCGCGCGTGTGTGCGTGCATATGCGCGCGCGTGTGTGTGTTGCTGGATTCCTCTCTTCCCCCATCCACGGCTACACGGGTGAATCTGTAGATGGATGGCTGTCGCAGGCATCTGGGACACGTCGGACTACACCGTTGTCGTCTGCTCGCAGATTTCTCCGTAAGCTTTTAATTCCGACCAGCTGATAGTAATTTGAAAGCTTCTTTCCTTTCAATCCTCCCTTCCCCCCATAAACACACAAGACAACGTGTACACGTCAGCGCCCACCCAAACCACACACATACATACAACACACACACACACACACACACACACACACACACACACACACACAC
>NW_014603947.1:0-423 GCF_000485595.1 Priapulus caudatus | reverse complement strand
TATGTAATAACCTATTTTTAAATGGGCTCCCTTATTATTTCGGTTCAAGGATAGAGAACATGGGTCCCAATAAAACCAATGGTTTAACCATTACCTAGTTCTGCGTCGGCTCGGACTAATTTCTCCCTTGCCTTGGCCTTGGCTTCTCGTTATGACTACAGACTAGCTCCAAGAAACGGTCATACATCAAGAAACCTTGTTGACGTTAGTCACACAACCTATTACTAAGTTTTATAAACACAATCATTGTAAATATATGAGAATACATATAGGGAGTGCATAGGCCTACGTATATAGTCATAACGTAGCCAGACCAGCTATAATTGTACACTAAGTACTAGTACTAGTAGTAGTAGTAGTACTACTACTAGTACTAGTACTACTACTACTAGTACTAGTGCGAGAGGGTCTATGTCCCCCGGG
>NW_014603946.1:0-423 GCF_000485595.1 Priapulus caudatus | reverse complement strand
CAGCCTACCTACACACGTTGTATACGTACACCAGCCTACCTACACACGTTGTACGCCTACAAGTCTGTCTACAAGTCTGTCTACAAGGGCGTGGGTAATATCTTAATAGCATCTAATTACGTTCCCGCCACTCGCTCACTCCGTGCTCGTCGGAAGCTGATGAGAAATTGTTAATTTCACAGACGCTTGATCAGCGGTATATATATAAATATATAAATATATATATAGATATATATATATAGCGATATATATATATACACACATAGCGATAGCGAGTCTTTCCCGCTGCTGCTGAGAGAGCGACGAAAGATGAAAAATCTCCTGTTAATTCAGTTATCGTAAAGAGATAGAGCGAGACGGGGAAGAGAGAGAGAGAGAGAGAGAGAGAGAGAGAGAGAGAGAGAAGAAGAGAGAGAGAGAGAG
>NW_014603945.1:0-423 GCF_000485595.1 Priapulus caudatus | reverse complement strand
CACACACACACGCGATAGCATCTTATCTCTCTCGATGATTCTACATCGTATAGGTGAGCGCGCCGCACGGCGGGAGAGGCAGCGAGCGAGCGAGCGAGCGGGGGAGGGGGAGGGGGAGTAAGGTAAGCGGAGAACAAAGCCAGCACGCGGCCCCTCCTTCCATGACAGTGCGATCCCCCCCTCCCCCCAGCACCAGCATTGTACGTCACATAATGGCGTGGGGACGATGGGACAGCATGCAGACGAGAGTGAGTTGTTGTTTTCGCGCCTCGTTAACGCGGCGATGCACGCGTTGTTGTTGTTGTTGTCAACGCGCTGGTGACATCTCCCGACAGACGAACTGGTTCTGCGACACGTCGACATAATACACACGCACGCACGCGCGCACATTCGCACGCACACGCGCACACACACACACACACA
>NW_014603944.1:0-423 GCF_000485595.1 Priapulus caudatus | reverse complement strand
GTGTGTGTGTGTGTGTGTGTGTGTGTGTGTGTGTATGTGTGGTGTGTGTGTGTGTGTGTGACTGTGTGCGCGTGTAGTGTATGTGTGTGTGTGTGTGTGTGTGCGTGTAGTGTATGTGTTTGTATATGCGTGTATGTGTGTGTGTTTATGCGCGCGCGCGTGTATGTGTGTTTACGTATGCACGCGCGCGTGTGTGTGTGCGCGCGGGCGCGTTTGTATGCGTGGTGTGTGTGTGTGTGTTTGTGTGTGTGCGCGCGTGTAGTGTACATGTGTGCGGGTAGTGTATGTGTTTGTGTATGCGTGTATGTGTGTGTTTATGTGCGCGCGCGTGTGTATGTGTTTTACGTATGCGCGCGCAGTGTGTGTGTGTGTTTATGCGTGCGCGCGCGTTTGTGCGCGCACGCATTTGTATGTGTGGTGTGT
>NW_014603943.1:0-423 GCF_000485595.1 Priapulus caudatus | reverse complement strand
GTGTGTGTGTGTGTGTGTGTGTGTGTGTGTGTGTGTGTGTGTGTGTGTGTGTGTGTGCGTGCCTGAGCGTCTGTGTTTGTGTGATATCGTACACGCGGGTATACGTACACACGGTATCTGTGGACGCCGGCTAGCGCTTGTAGCGATGGTGTATGCGGTGATGGATCGAAGTGCGTGTCCGCCTGTCTCCCTGCTCTGCTGCTGGTTGGACCGAAGGTTGATTCAACCTTCGGTTCACTGTGTGTGTGTGTGTGTGTGTGTACATCATTGCATGTGCTGTGGTGGAAGCGTGTGTAAAGCATTGACGCGGGCGTGTAAATACGCACGAATGCGAGCACGCGAAGGCATACGCGCATGAACACACGCACGCACGAGCACGCACGTACACACTCACGGCAGACACACACACACACACACACACAC
>NW_014603942.1:0-423 GCF_000485595.1 Priapulus caudatus | reverse complement strand
AAAATCCTTTTAATGGCATTTTTATAGACTTTTATTATTATTATAATAATTATCATCATTTTTAACATTATTACTCCTCAGTCGGCACCTGTCAATGATTACACAAACACACACATGTGCTCACCCAGACTGGCAGGGGAAAATCAGCAAGGTTGTCCATTGCTTTCATGATGGCCGACTTGTCCTTCTCCCAGTTCCTCTCTAGGAATATCACTTCTGAGAAAGCCCAGGCCCAGCCAATGATAGGAAAGTATTTCAGTATCTTTTTGCCATAAATCTTTGAGCTCTACTTACAAGAAACAAAAAATACGAAAAATATTTGCGTCACTGATAAAATTTCATCAACGATCATTCTGTTTTTTTTTGCGAGGTTTACGTAATCGAAATGGAAGACTAACACGGAGCATGCTATACTTATGCCAC
>NW_014603941.1:0-423 GCF_000485595.1 Priapulus caudatus | reverse complement strand
AAAAGAGAATTACGACTGCTCGACTTTACTGATTTGGAATGGAAGTGCTACGAATTATTACAGCATGCCGACAATGCACATTGGGTGCAGTACAAAATAGATCAGCGTATCGATCATATTTTAATTGATGAATTTCAAGACACGAACCCGACGCAGTGGCATCTACTTTCACCGATACTCGATGAAATTGCGGCCAGCCCAGAAGAACGCGCGCGCAGTGTTTTTCTGGTTGGCGACGAAAAACAGTCTATTTATAGTTTCAGGCGTGCCAACCCAGCATTGCAGATACAAGCTAGTGAGTGGTTATCGGAAAATCTTAACGCGAAAGCAACCCCTTTAGATTTCTCGCGGCGCTCCTCATCAGCCATTATCGACTGCGTTAACTATGTTTTTGAGCAAGATAACATCAAAGCAATAATGACT
>NW_014603940.1:0-423 GCF_000485595.1 Priapulus caudatus | reverse complement strand
CCCGGCGGCTCGTTTTATATCGTAACTATTACCGGCCTACGCCTGTTTTTTAAACGTGGGTTTAACGAAGTTTTTGGTCACTACGAAAAAATCAAACAAGGCAAAACCTACACCGTAGCGCGCGGCATCAAGGCCGATTAAGAAAGCCGATTAAGAAAGCCGATTAAGGCTTCAGCGTTTGCTTTATCTCTCGCAACAAATCCATCGCTGCCTGATTATCGCTGCCCATACAGTTAATATGCCCCATCTTGCGCCCTGCCCGCGCGGCTTTTTACCGTAAAGATGTAGTTTGGCGCTCTTTAAAGCAGTGACGCTATCCCAGCCCGGCTCACTATCATCCGGCCAGATATCGCCAAGAATATTCCACATTGCGACAGGCGTATGTTGGCGGCTATTACCCGCGGGTAATCCACAGATCATGCG
>NW_014603939.1:0-423 GCF_000485595.1 Priapulus caudatus | reverse complement strand
GGCAACATAGGCCTAGTTGCCTATAATGTAATTTATAAGTTACATAATATGGTGTAAAAGGTGATGTATGAATCCATTTCTTGAACAAATAGGTTTGGAATTTAAGGCAGAGCGCAAAAATAGGCGTTTGAACCAAAGTGACGCTGCTAAGAAATCAGGGCTGTCTCGTCGAGAGATAGGGGAAATTGAAAATGGAATTTTTCGTGGAAGTATCCTAAAGGTACAGAGCTACGCTATGTTGCTTGGTTTTTCCTTATCGTTAGAGAAGAAGCGACGCCCAACATTAGCTGAGTTACCAGGGTTATTTGATGAAGATTAAGGCTGGACAACGTATAAGTCAGATTAATATTAAGGTGGCAGGGGAAACTGCTGGGCTTCTGGAAAAGAAGGCACAGTTTGAATTTACCTACCATTCAGATGCAC
>NW_014603938.1:0-423 GCF_000485595.1 Priapulus caudatus | reverse complement strand
ATGGGCGATATAATACGGTCGCTATCGTCTATCATGATAAGCTCGCTTTTAAGGCGAAGCGGATCATTTCTTCAGCAGACAAACCTTCTTTACTGATGGATGCCACCATGCGGCTCGCCTGTGGTAGTTTATAACCCAGCGACAGTAGAGCAGTTACCGCTTCTTCTTCGATTTGCTTTTGTGAGGGAGTGAAGGGCAACGAAGCCGCATCGTCAGGGCTACCTGATTCGCTCGTATCAATTTCTGCTAAACGATCCCGCATTTCAATAATTAAACGCTCTGCCGTTTTTTTACCGACACCCGGTAAGCGGGTGAGAGCCGTCACATCATTGGCATGGACAAATTGAGTAAACTCATGAACCGTCATGCCTGATACAATCGCCAAGGCCATTTTAGGCCCGACACTGTTCACTTTTAGTAAGG
>NW_014603937.1:0-423 GCF_000485595.1 Priapulus caudatus | reverse complement strand
ACACACACACACACACACACACACACACACACACACACACACACACACACACACACACACACACACACACACACACACACACACACACACACACACACACACACACACACACACACACACACACACACACACACACACTTCGACTTCTATCAATCAGCTGATTTCGGAATCACCGTATCAATCATATTCTATCTCTGACCAAAAACCAATCATAAAATACACACTGTACGGACCTGTAACACATACGGGACCACTGTACCAGGACCTGTAACAGCACTGGAGCGAGGGTGGAGAGGTTGGAGGGAGGGGAGGAGGGCGCGAGGGAGGGGCAGACGGGAGCGAGAGGGAAGGAGGGCGCGAGGGAGGGGTGGAGGTATACCACATAGGCATTACTACACACGCTCGGAGTTGAAGGTCGTGAGA
>NW_014603936.1:0-423 GCF_000485595.1 Priapulus caudatus | reverse complement strand
AATATCACTCGCCCCACTCACCTTGTTAAACCGGCCATCCGACGATTTGTCTCCACAGATAACCCGTTTCGAGTCAATTGAACTCACCAGTTTGAACCTCGACAAATTGCAGCACTTGAATATTCAGCAAATTCTGATTAAAGATCACGAAGCTTTATTGATCAATAAGGCCGATAAAACGCTGGAAATCAGCGAGTGGCTGCCGCCCGCTACACAGCAACAAACTAATGACGAACACGAAAAGGCGCCTAGCACTTTCCAGTACGCTATCGGAAAATTTATTTACCAAACCGGTAAGTCGGTTCGTTATCAGGATAACAGCCTGGAAAAACCATTCATCGTCGACTTAAACAACATAGACTTAACAGTAGAGAACCTCGATAGCAGCCAACCCGAGCAGGACAGTAAAGTAAAATACAGTGC
>NW_014603934.1:0-423 GCF_000485595.1 Priapulus caudatus | reverse complement strand
ATGCCTAAGCTGCTTGCTAAGGACGAGATTAAAGCCATTCTTAATGATTTGTCTTTAAGCGACAAGTTGTTTGCTTTATGTGGCGAATTGTCTGGTGGACAGCAGCAGCGCGTCGCCATTGCCAGGGCAGTTTTTCGTCAAGCAACTATTTTAATTGCAGATGAACCGGTCGCAAGCCTGGATCAGCATCAAGCTGAAATTGCATTAAAGATGATGGTGGATCGCCACAGTTGCAGTATTTTGGCGTTACATAATACAGATCAGGCTTTGCGCTATTGCAATAGGATTATTGGTATTGCTGGTGGTGTCATTACGATTGATACGCCTATTTCACAACTTGACCATCAAGTGCTTGCCGATATTTATAAAGCCACGCATGTTTAATATGCTCATGGCGAGTGGAAAAACTTCGCGGGTATTAAG
>NW_014603933.1:0-423 GCF_000485595.1 Priapulus caudatus | reverse complement strand
CAGAACGCTATTCTACAACGCAGTGAAATAAATGGATATCAGAACACACTCTGCCACACATAACACGCCCGGAAACACCGCCTGGAACCCCCGCCCCGTGTTAGGAATCGTACGGTCCTTCTGTTGTGATGCAGCGTTGGAAATATACTTAATGACCTTGTGACATTAACCTTGGGTCGAGGTCACTCAGAATCAATAGGGTTCTACCGCCGCATACGATGCACATGTGGACCAAGTTTGAAGTTTCTACCTCTTACGGATGTAACGATATCGAGCGGACACACACACACACACACACACACACACACACACACACACACACACACACACACACACACACACACACACACACACACACACACACACACACACACACACACACACACACACACACACACTACACACACACACACACACACACAC
>NW_014603932.1:0-423 GCF_000485595.1 Priapulus caudatus | reverse complement strand
AATCGACCATGTGGACGCTAAAGAACATGTTCCCCAATCTCGACTGGTTCTCGGCCGTTTCCTACAACCAGATGGACGTGCCTACCGACATGTTCACGCCGCTATTCGTCATCGCCCGTACCTCCGGCTGGGGCGCGCATATCGTCGAACAACGCCAGGATGGCAAAATTATCCGTCCATCGGCTAACTACACCGGTCCAGAAAACCTGGAATTCGTGCCAATTAGCGAAAGATAAAACACTATGAACACTACCAACCGCAAATCCCTGCCCGGCACTGCGCTAGACTATTTCGATGCCCGTGCCGCTGTCGAGGCTATCGAATCCGGCGCCTACGGCAAACTGCCTTATACCTCGCGCGTGCTCGCCGAAAACCTGGTGCGCCGTTGCGACCCGGCCATGCTCACCGATTCGCTCAAACAGC
>NW_014603931.1:0-423 GCF_000485595.1 Priapulus caudatus | reverse complement strand
CAATTTAATTTATTTTTTGTTTTAATTAAATTAAATTCATTAATGTTAATTAAATTTAATTAGGGTTAGGGTTAGGGTTAGGGTTAGCTCGCCTGTGATTGGTGCATTGCCCGCTTGCATGTAGTATAGTTTGTTTTCCGCGCGCGCCGCTAGGCGATTTTACGCATTAGTAATAAGTACGGTAAAAAAACACGCCGGCGGCGTGCACGGAGCACGAAACGCCGCCGCCGCCTCCGCCGCTGCTACTGCTGCTGCTGCTACTACTGCTGGTGCTGCTGCTGGTGCTGCTGCTGCTGGTGCTGCTACTGCTGCTGCTGCTGCTGCTGCTGCTGCTGATGCTACTACTACTACTACTACTGCTGCTGCTGCTGCTGCTGGTGGTGGTGCTGCTGCTGGTGGGGCTGCTGCTGCTGCTGCTGGTGG
>NW_014603930.1:0-424 GCF_000485595.1 Priapulus caudatus | reverse complement strand
CATGATGCCAGAGGAAGATGGCTACGATACCTGTAAGCAATTGAAGAAAAATGCAATAACGGCAGATATTCCTGTTATTTTTGTGACCGCACTAGATGATATTAATGATGAAGCGAAAGGATTTGATGTAGGAGGGGTGGACTATATTGCCAAGCCGATTTCTGCACCAATTTTGCGTGCGCGAATTAAAACGCATCTATCACTGGTAAATGTTGAAGAGCTAGTGGAAAGCCAACGTACTGCAATATATATGTTGGGTGAGGCGGGGCATTATAACGATGATGATACAGGTATGCATATATGGCGTATGGCGGCATACAGTCGAGCTATTGCAAAAAAAGCGGGGCATTCAGATGATTGGTGTCACCTGTTAGAGCTAGCGGCACCTATGCATGATACGGGTAAAATTGGTATTAGTGATTCG
>NW_014603929.1:0-424 GCF_000485595.1 Priapulus caudatus | reverse complement strand
ACCACTAGTGTCACAGCACAGCAACTATGTCACCACTAGGGTCACAGCACAACAACTATGTCACCACTAGTGTCACAGCACAGCAACTATGTCACCACGACCATGTCACAGCAACTATATCACCACTAGTGTCACAGTAACTATGTCACCACGACCATGTCACCATGACTATATGTCACAGCGACTATGTCACCATGACTATATGTCACAGCGACTATGTCACAACTAGTGTCACAGCGACTATGTCACCACTAGTGTCACAGCACATCAACTATGTCACCACTAGTGGCACAGCACAGCGACTATGTCACCACTAGTGTCACAGCACAGCAACTATGTCACCACGACTATGTCACCAGTACAGTGTCACCGCCGCCGCACCTGAGCGTAGACATTGATGGCACACATGGCTTCATGCTTCTTT
>NW_014603928.1:0-424 GCF_000485595.1 Priapulus caudatus | reverse complement strand
ACACACACACACACACACACACACACACACACACACACCACACACACACACACACACACACACACAGACTCGGTATTGACGAGGATGCGGTCTATGTAACCGCCACCCGCACAGCACATATAATCTTCACCATCCATGTCATCACAATCGCCATCCACATCATCATCATCATCATCATCATCATCATCATCATCATCATCATCATCATCTCCACCATCCACATCATCATCAGCGTCCTCACCATCATCTCCACCATCCACATCATCATCATCATCATCGTCATCATCACCATCATCATCATCCCCACCATCTATATTATCATCATCATCCTCACCATATATATCATTATCATCGTCTGCTTCCCGCCTCCTGACTCAGCGTGCCCTACATCTCACCACATATATATATATGGAGCCGAGAGAGA
>NW_014603927.1:0-424 GCF_000485595.1 Priapulus caudatus | reverse complement strand
GTTCTCTTACTAGGGGTTTTTCTTCTTCATTTAACACAAAAGAACGCGCAGAAAGCCCTTCGCCCAAATGTTCATACATGCGCTCATACAGATCCAACTGTGCGACAGCCTCTTTATTGCCAGATTTGGCAAATTTCGTTACGCGCTTAACAGCTTTTTCGACAGATTCCAAATCCGCCAAGGCTAATTCAGTATTGATCGTTTCAATATCAGAGACGGGGTCAATTTTACCTTCTACATGCACAATATCGTCATCATCGAAACAACGTACCACCTGTGCAATAGCATCGGTTTCACGAATATGCGCTAAAAATTTATTACCCAGCCCTTCACCTTTTGAAGCACCTGCAACTAAACCCGCAATATCAACAAATTCCATCGTCGTTGCTAAACTACGCTCTGGCTTAACAATCTCAGCCAAGGC
>NW_014603926.1:0-424 GCF_000485595.1 Priapulus caudatus | reverse complement strand
GTATAGCGTTTTAAGTCAACCTTGCCGTGTTTGACATATACCCCTTCCATTTCCAGCAACTCCCATTGCTTTTTATGGCTAGGATTATCTTTGGGGATGGTGATTTTACCCTGCGAATTAAGCACGCGATGCCACGGTAACTTTAGTGCCTCAGGTGTCTTGTTTCAAGGCGGTGCTAACAAAGCGTGCTCTGCCAGGTAAGCCTGCTAAATCGGCGATAAGGCCATAGCTACTGACCTTACCTTCAGGGATTAAGCTCACCACTTTCCAGATACGCTGTTGATGGCTGAATGGTTTATTTTCCATCCGCTTTATAGCTCTTTTTTGATGAGTTTCCCGACCGTTAAGCCCTGCACAATAATTGAGAAAATCACCACGATATAGGTGATGACCAATAAAGCTTCGCGGTATTCTCCTGCGGGTA
>NW_014603925.1:0-424 GCF_000485595.1 Priapulus caudatus | reverse complement strand
TGCCCTGCGTCTGGGGCGGCACGCTCGCGGTGCTGCTTCAACTCGGGCTAACGGCGCTGTGCCTCAATTCGTTGCTGCTCATTAGTGAGCATTCACTTACGTTGCTGCGCTGGCTGGGCGCGGCCTATCTTGTCTGGCTAGGCTGCAAGCAGTGGCGCAGCCGCGCCTTGACGGGCACGGATGCGCCTGCCGAAGCCGATGGTGCGAGCCGTCGCGATTTGTTCTGGCGCGGATTCGCGACCTCCGGGCTCAATCCGAAGACCTTGCTGTTCTTCCCTTCGTTTTTCCCGCAGTTCATGAGCGCCGATGCGTCCTGGAGCGCCAACCGTCAGTATTGGCTGCTGGCGGCGACGTTCGCGCTGCTGTTTGCGGGCGGCGTGGCTTCGATGGCGCTGTTCTCGCACCGGCTGCGTCACGTGCTGCA
>NW_014603924.1:0-424 GCF_000485595.1 Priapulus caudatus | reverse complement strand
CTCCCAGTGCCCACAGCAAGGAGGACGACAAACTCCGTCCCCAGGTCAAAAAAGCCTTCAAGAAGGGCCGAAAGAACTATGGTGCTCGGCGAATAAAGATTGAGCTGGCAAAAAAGAGACCACCGTCAGTCGCCGCCGTATTGGTCGATTGATGCAAGAAGAAAATCTTGAGGTCCAAACCAAACGGAAATTCAAAGTGACAACAGATTCGAACCACAATAAGCCGATCGCACCGAACCTTCTTGAACGTGAGTTTACCGTTGCCACCCCAGATACGGTTTACGTCGGCGACATAACTTATATCCCAACACGCGAAGGCTGGTTGTATCTCGCCGTTGTCATTGACCTATTTTCTCGGGCCGTGGTTGGCTGGGCCATGGGATCACGTATGACAGCCAACTTGGTCAATGACGCCATGCTGATG
>NW_014603923.1:0-424 GCF_000485595.1 Priapulus caudatus | reverse complement strand
TTTTTATCTTCCTCTTCTTCTTCCAACCACATCCCTTCACCTCTCCCTCCCGCCTCTCCCTCTCGCTTCTCCCTCCCGCTTCTCCCTCCCGCCTCTCCCTCCCGCCTCTCCC
This sequence comes from Priapulus caudatus, assembly GCF_000485595.1. NCBI lineage: Eukaryota > Metazoa > Priapulida > Priapulimorpha > Priapulimorphida > Priapulidae > Priapulus > Priapulus caudatus. The sequence goes on along the minus strand of NW_014603923.1, from coordinate 312 downwards.
CCTGTCCTTCCCCCTCTCATTTCTCGCATCGCCACCTTTTCTGTCGTTCGACAGTAAATCGCGTCGTAACCGGATCGACTCTCGTGCGACGGACCGGCGGGTTCTGTTCTGTTCGTCCATGCCATACGTGCGAGGTGCAATAGAGTCAGGAGTAAGATAATATAGGATGATATATACCTATATTATCTTACTCCTGATAGAGTCAATACTGCAGCTCGCAGCTCCTTCAGTAGATGCACCGACCGACCGACGGCTCGGGGGGCCATCGCTATAATGAACGCTGAAACTAGTGTTGTCAATCGGTTGTCATTT
>NW_014603922.1:0-424 GCF_000485595.1 Priapulus caudatus | reverse complement strand
CGGGGAGGGCGAGGGAGAGAGACGGGAAGGGCGAGAGAGATAGACGGGAAGGGCGAGAGAGATAGTCGGGGAGGGCGAGGGAGAGATACGGGAAGGGCGAGGGAGAGAGACGAAGAGGGCGAGGGAGAGAGAAGGAGAGGGCGAGGGAGAGAGACGGAAAGGGCGAGGGATAGAGACGGGAAGGGCGAGGGAGAGAGACGGGGAGGGCGAGGGAGAGAGACGGGAAGGGCGAAGGAGAGAGACGGAGAGGGCGAGGAAGAGAGACGGAGAAGGCAAGGGTGAGAGACAGAGAGGGCGAGGGAGAGAGACGGAGAGGGCGAGGGAGAGAGACGGAGAGGGCGAGGGAGAGAGACGGAGAGGGCGAGGGAGAGAGACGGAGAGGGCGAGGGAGAGAGACGGAGAGGGCGAGGGAGAGAGACGGAGA
>NW_014603921.1:0-424 GCF_000485595.1 Priapulus caudatus | reverse complement strand
ACTGTGTTGTGCGTGCGTGAATGTAGGCTGTGTTGTGCGTGCGTGCGTGCGTGTAGACTGTGTTGTGCGTGCGTGCGTGTAGGCTGTGTTGTGCGTGCGTGCGTGCGTGTAGACTGTGTTGTGCGTGCGTGCGTGTAGACTGTGTTGTGTGTGCGTGCGTGTAGACTGTGTCGTGTGTGCGTGCGTGCGTGTAGACTGTGTTGTGCGTGCGTGCGTGTAAACTGTGTTGTGTGTTTGTGTGCGTGCGTTTAGCATGTGTTGTGTGTGCGTGCGTGTAGACTGTGTTGTGCGTGCGTGCGTGTAGACTGTGTTGTGCGTGCGTGCGTGTAGACTGTGTTGTGTGTGCGTGCGTGTAGACTGTGTTGTGTGTGCATGCGTGTAGACTGTGCTGTGCGTGCGTGCGTGTAAACTGTGCTGTGCATGC
>NW_014603920.1:0-424 GCF_000485595.1 Priapulus caudatus | reverse complement strand
TTTCTCTCTCTCCCCCAATCTCAACCTCTCCTCTTCTCTCCCCCTCACAGGTGCGCGAGATGCAGATATTCGACTACAAGAAGAAGATCGCCGAGTCGGAGACGAAGCTGAAGCAGCAGCAGAACCTGTACGAGGCGGTGCGCAGCGACCGCAACCTCTACAGCAAGAACCTCATCGAGGCGCAGGACGAGATCACCGAGATGCGCCGCAAGCTGAAGATCATGACGCACCAGATCGACCAGCTCAAGGAGGAGATCACAGGTCAGTGGAGAGGAGGAGGAGGAGAGAGAAAGGGGTGGGAGAGAGAGCAGGAGAGAAATAGATTGTTAGAGTGAGAGAGAGAGAGAGAGAGAGAGTGAAAGCGAGTGAGAGCGAGAGATATATCGATAGAGAAAGAGAGAGCAAGAGAGAGAGATAGCGAGAG
>NW_014603919.1:0-424 GCF_000485595.1 Priapulus caudatus | reverse complement strand
GTGTGTGTGTGTGTGTGTGTGTGTGTGTGTGTGTGTGTGTGTGTGTGTGTGTGTGTGTGTGTGTGTGTTGTGTGTGTGTGTGTGTGTGTGTGTGTGTGCGTGTGTCTGGGTTATGTCGTCTTTCCCCACCTCCCCCTTCCCTCTTCTTCTCCCTTTCACTTTTCCTCTCCCTCTCCCTCTCCATCACCTTCTCTCCCACCCCCACTCTCTCTCTCCTTCACCTTCTCCCTCACCCTCTCACTCGCCCTCACCCTCTTCATTTCCCTCACCCTCTCCCTCTCCCGCCCCGTCTCTCTCTCCCCCACCATTTTCCCACACCATCTCACACACTCTCCCTCTCTCACACACCCTCTCCCTCGCCATTTTCCCTCACCCTCTCCCTCTTCCCCACCATTTTCCACACCATCTCCCTGACTATCTCCCT
>NW_014603918.1:0-424 GCF_000485595.1 Priapulus caudatus | reverse complement strand
GAGAGAGAGAGAGAGAGAGAGAGAGAGAGAGTAGAGAGGTAGAGTGGGAGATTCTCGTAAAGATTCCTGTAATTGTTTCGCAAAGCCACGCAGATGGTGTCTACATGTCGACGCGGTGAGGAATCTCAGGAGTTAGCTTTCATTACCAGCTGACGATACAGATTGCTTCATCTTCAGTAATCACTGCAATGTGCAGCAGATGAGCTCACGACATTGGCTTCAGTGGATGAGGATGAGGATGAGGTTGAGGATGAGGGTGTGGATGAGGGTGTGGATGATGGATGATGATGATGATGAGGATGAGGATGAGGATGAGGATGGGGATGAGGATGAGGTTGAGGATGAGGGTGTGGATGAGGTTGAGGTTGAGGATGAGGGTGTGGATGAGGATGAGGATGAGGATGAGGGTGTGGATGAGGTTGAG
>NW_014603917.1:0-424 GCF_000485595.1 Priapulus caudatus | reverse complement strand
ACCCCGAACTCAGGCGCATAAATAGGCTTATCTGAAATGAGCTTAACCACTAAGGTACTGCCCAGAGAAGTTACTGCTTGACCAATTTTATGCGCCCCTGTGGCAATAAAGCCCGCAATGCTATCCGTTGTTCCCGCAACAATATTCACACTCAACGGTAACCCAAATTGGTCGGCAATACCTTTATCAACCGTTGGCAATTGCTGTTGCGGGGCGATGAACCTGTGGCAATAATCGCCTTGGAATAGATAAACGCTCAAACCAATCAGGCCATTTTCTATTGACTGCATCATAGCCCAGCTTTAAACAGTTATTCTCATCGCTATGACCAAACTGACCTGATAAGCGACCTAAAACCCAATCCGCTTGATGCAATACATAAGCATGAGGACGATTAGGGTAATGTTTAAGTAGCCATAAAAAA
>NW_014603916.1:0-424 GCF_000485595.1 Priapulus caudatus | reverse complement strand
TCTAAATGATTAGTTTTATGAAGAACATGAAAATTAGAACAGCGATTATTACAGTTGCTGCGATTCCAGTAATTATTGCGTTTATTTATTCGACACAACTTGTCTATAGTGATTTTAAGCTAGTACGTGATCTTGATTCTTTGGGTGATTTGACAACCCTTTCTATCAAAATGAGTGATTTGGTGCATGAGCAGCAATTGGAGCGTGGTGCTTCTGCAAGATACCTAGGAAGTAAAGAGGCTAATAAATATCGTCAAGAACTTATTGTGCAGAGAGTGAGGACTGATAGGAAGCGAGAAGTTTTTCTTAAGTATATCGAGAGCTTTGACTTGTTGTCTTACGGTAGTAGTTTTTCGGAGAGTATTAATACGCTACTTGATGAGTTAAACAAGCTGGACGATACCCGAAGTCATGTGGATTCTCA
>NW_014603915.1:0-424 GCF_000485595.1 Priapulus caudatus | reverse complement strand
GTGTGTGTGTGTGTGTGTGTGTGTGTGTGTGTGTGTGTGTGTGTGTGTGTGTGTGTGTGTGTGTGTGTGTGTGTGTGTGTGTGTGTGTGTTTGTCGTGCACGCCCGCGTGTGGGTGTGTGTGTGTGTGTGTGTGTAACAACAACAACAACAACAACAACAACACCAGTAGCAACAACAACAACAACAACAACAGCAACAGCAACAATAACAACAACAACAACATCATCATCAGCAGCAGCAGCAACAGGAACGACACCAACACCACTATCCGTTTCAGTGCAGCATTAAGCATGCTACAATGCCCCCTCACACACAGCCCCGCCCACCGCCATACATCCACACCACTCATCATCCACCGATCCGTAACCCTTCTTCACGCGCAGCGCTGCCGACGGGCCAGTAGGACGCTGAGAGAGAGCGAGC
>NW_014603914.1:0-424 GCF_000485595.1 Priapulus caudatus | reverse complement strand
ATTGACGCCTGTTCTGACTATGAATTATACTGATGGCTGAGTAGAAAGACTCCAGCGCTATACGACTTTACGACAAGGCGCCCTTTATGAAGAGTCTACTGCGCTAATGGTCTGCTACTCGTATAACTCGAGCAAAGACGAACTTGCGAGAAAGCGAGAAAGATTGAGAGAGAGAGAGAGAGAAGAGAGAGAGAGAGATATATAGAGAGAAAGCGATAGCGGGGGAATATAGATTGTGGGTGTGTGTGTGTGTGTGTGTGCGTGCGTGCGTGCGTGCGCGTGTGTATTGGTGGGTGTGTGAGAGAGCGAGTGAGACTGAGAGTGCGCGCGCGCGTGTGTAACAGGAAAAGAGAGACAGCCGGACGAAATGCGTCAACCGAAGACGGCCAGATGGCGATATCGTGGTGTTCTCTCGCGTCTGTAA
>NW_014603913.1:0-424 GCF_000485595.1 Priapulus caudatus | reverse complement strand
CGTGCACCACCGTCGATTAAGAAAATAGAAGCAATTGTTGCGCGAAATTGCGCTTTATCTAAATTTTGAGTTTTTAAGTACACCACATAAAATGGCCCTCCAGTACCAAATAAAGCACCAACAAGGCCTCCAAAACTACCACTAAAGACCGTCCAATATTTGCTGGGCTTAAAATCTTTTATTGGTGATAACGAATAGATGGAATAAAGTAAAATGAATAAACCTAGGCACAACACAAGAATGCGAGCATCGACGGTTGAAAGCAGCCATACAGCGATAAAAATGCCTAAAAACGAGAATGGAATAAGTGGAATTATAAGCTTCCAAGCGACTTGCTTACGCAATGAGAAACTTTGAATAATTGTTCCGCTATAACTAAGCAAGCCAAGTACAGGGACGATAAACGTTATGGGTAGAAAGAAAG
>NW_014603912.1:0-424 GCF_000485595.1 Priapulus caudatus | reverse complement strand
CCGACGTTTGTCCGGAGTATGCGAACCTGCGCAACCTGCTGCGCCGCGCGGCCTGCGGCCTGGTCTTCGAGGAAGGCGCCGGCATGCAGATGCGCGGCTATCTGGATCGTCTTTTGGCGGCCGACCCGCGTGCGCGCCTCGCTGCCGTGCTGGAGATCCTCGCCTGGCTGACCGATTGGCCGGCCACCCAGCTGGCGACGCCCAGCGCATTCGAGGGGCGCGTGGGTGCATCGTCGGGCTATGAGCCCGAGCAGCTGAACCGGGTGCTTGCGCTGATCGAAACGCAGTTCTCGCAGCCCTTGCGGCTTTCGACGCTAGCCAAAGCCGCGGGTCTGTCTGAACGCACGCTGACGAGACATTTCGTGCAGCACACGGGCGAAAGCGCGGGGCAGTACATTGCGCGGGTTCGGATCGGCCATGCCTG
>NW_014603911.1:0-424 GCF_000485595.1 Priapulus caudatus | reverse complement strand
GGTTTGATAATAAGATCTTGCACGATGACATCCCGATACCCTTTAAAGCGGCTGCCTGCTGGCAGTGCATCCGGTTGGATGATCTGCTCCTCATGAATGGGTAACGTCTTTTCTTTTTGCGTCGGACGCGTTGCTTTTTGTGCTGTTTATCTTTGTCGGCGTCCTCATCTTTCTGAGCGAGTTCTGTTTCCTGATCCATCTTGCTGGACTTGAATTTTGGCTTCTTCGTTGTTTTCTTTAGCGACTGAATTTCATCTTCCAAATCAGCAATACGCTCTGATTGCCACTGAACCAGCTCAAGCAAGGCATCAATGAACGGGGTTCGTTCATTATCTAGTAGCGGTGGAAGAGTGGGCCGAGTTGAATTCATTATAAGATTGTAGAGGAAAAGTTAGCCTCTTGCCTATAGATTATGAGAAGTTAC
>NW_014603910.1:0-424 GCF_000485595.1 Priapulus caudatus | reverse complement strand
ACACACACACACACACACACACACACACGCGCACACACGCACGCACGCACGCACACACACGCACGCACGCACACACACACACACACACACACACACACACACACACACACACACACACACACGCGCGCGCACGAATGCACGAATAAACGTACGAAGACACGCAGGCATACACATGCACGCACGCACACGTACACACACAAACGCACGCACACACACACACGCACACACGCGCGCGCACGTCTGCACTGCGTCCGTTAACACGCGGCACACACACACACGCGGCACATGCTGTCAGTATACAATTATCGCTGCCTGTCTCTATAACAGCTTCCCGGGTGTGCGCCCCCGCTAGCTGGTAACATATTGCTACTCCCACCTACGCGCGCGCGTGCGTGCGTGCGTGTGTGCGTGCGTGCGTGCGGGC
>NW_014603909.1:0-424 GCF_000485595.1 Priapulus caudatus | reverse complement strand
AACTCGCACGATCATGCAGCTCTCTAGCAAGCTCTAGTATAGCCGGCTGTAGTATAGCAGGCTCTAGTATAGCAGGCTCTAGTCTAGCAGGCTCTAGTATAGCATGCTCTAGTATAGCATGCTCTAGTATAGCAGGCTCTAGTATAGCAGGCTCTAGTATAGCAGGCTCTAGTATAGCAGGCTCTAGTATAGCAGGCTCTAGTATAGCAGGCTCTAGTATAGCAGGCCCTAGTATAGCAGGCTCTAGTATAGCAGGCTGTAGTATAGCAGGCTCTAGTGTAGCAGGCTCTAGTATAGCAGGCTCTAGTATAGCAGGCTCTAGTATAGCAGGCTCTAGTATAGCAGGCTCTAGTCTAGCAGGATCTAGTATAGCAGGCTGTAATATAGCAGGCTCTAGTATAGCAGGCTCTAGTCTAGCAGGCTC
>NW_014603908.1:0-424 GCF_000485595.1 Priapulus caudatus | reverse complement strand
AGAGACGAATCCTGTCCACCAAAATCACGTGCGTTCAACCTTTCAAAAGTGTAATCCGTGTAAATGTTGAGGTCTAAAATCCTCGTGTAAAAACCGATGGAATTCACTGGTGTACTGTGGCGTTATTGGGAGTTCTGGCGCACTCTTGTTTATTTGATAGAAAAACGAACATTTGACATTTATTTTCTGCTACGCCAGCGTCGTAGTCAATTAATTTTATTTGGGAAGGCAATGCTACTTAAAATAAATTTCGAGACTTAAATTAAGAATAATTCAAGTTGACCTTCAAATTGCTTTCGAGCTTTGCATCCATGTTATTTTTCCAGCTGTGTAATAGCAGCATGCAGCTCAGTACAGCTGAGAGGGTCTATGTCCCCCGGGGTACTGCCGGAACAGACCCTGGTACTATCTAATATGCCGAACC
>NW_014603906.1:0-424 GCF_000485595.1 Priapulus caudatus | reverse complement strand
AGTGTGGCTTGTTATGCTAGGTGAAGGCTCCACCTAATTAAATGCTCATTAATATACCTTTAGTCTACATTTAGTATTATCATTAAAACTCGTGAGAAAACACTTTAACACAATTTCAAAAGGTTATGGCATATATAGTGCGGTATATGTGTGTGCTCTTAGACAATCGAAACGGCGTCAAAAAATGCGAGAGCATTGGGAGCCGGGTAAGCGCGGGCACGGTTACACCTCCTGTTGTCAAATATATGCACACACGCGCGCACACACACCACACACACGCGCGCACGCACGCACACACCGTATTTACACACATACGGGCATGCGCACGCACAATCACACGCACACACATACCACATTTACACACACACGGGCGCGCACCCACATACACGCACACGCACACGCACACGCACACTCACACGCACAC
>NW_014603905.1:0-424 GCF_000485595.1 Priapulus caudatus | reverse complement strand
CACCACCACACACACACACACACACACACACACACACACACACACACACACACACACACACACGCCTTCACTGCTCATTCACTGACACCCTATCACGGTTTGCTCGCTCTCTGCTATTGACTACTCATCAGCGACGAGTTGTTAGCCGACTATTAGTCGGCATAGACACTATATCGATCTGATGACTCCAATCTATGGGGTGTGATTACGCACAACGCGGTGCGTGGCCACGCCCGCTTTGTTTACACGAACGCACGCACACGCACGCACGCACGGGCACGTGCGCCCATTTATTCGCTCTTTCGCTTCTCTCTCTGTCACTCAATATGTATATAATATATATATACACTCTACCCCTAATCTTTCTCTCGGTCTCTCTATCTCTCTTCTCTCTCTCTCTCTCTCTCTCTCTCTCTCTCTCTCT
>NW_014603904.1:0-424 GCF_000485595.1 Priapulus caudatus | reverse complement strand
GAGAGAGAGAGAGAAATAGCAATAGGAAAAGGATGTACCAGCTGACGCATGGTTTACTTTGACTATACCGGTGGCATACGAGCAGCTAGTGTATGTCTTTGCGAGCAGCTAGTGTATGTGTTTGCACGGATCTAGCGACTCTCTGACACTCGTTTACGCTGCCGTGGCCCGAGCCAATATCTAGTGGAGAGGGGCCGGAGGAAGCGCAACAATCTCGTGACTTGACTGGGCTTCTATCCCAGCTCCTATTCTAGTATATAGCTCATATCTCAGCTTCTATTCAAGCTCCTAGTCTAGCTCCTATTCCAGCTCCTATTCCAGCTCCTATCCCAGCTCCTATCCCAGCTCCTATTCTAGCTCCTATTCCAGCTCCTATCTCAGCTCCTATTCTAGCTCCTATCCCAGCTCCTATCCCAGCTCCTAT
>NW_014603903.1:0-424 GCF_000485595.1 Priapulus caudatus | reverse complement strand
CTTGTTCATCTGCTGCCATACTGGCGGAGAATCGGCTATCATTTGTCGCACCAACAAACCACCCATGCTATGCGCTAACAGACGTATGGGTTGCTTAGTTTCTTTTAATAGCCCTCCCAAGCGTGTTGCTAATAATTTAGCATTGCGCTTAATCGACTTACGCCAATCGTAATCAAAAGTAATCAATTAATAGCAGGCGTTCACTTTCACGTAGGGTGGCTTTAAAATCTAAGGGAACCATGAGCTGAAATAAGGTTTTCGATAGCTCGGAGTCATAGCGATTGTGCGTGATGGCATCGCCAATTAAGGCTTCAATCAAGCCGGGCTGGCGTTGATGCAGTTGCGACTCTGCACGCGCTCTTTCTGCTAAGAAAACATAGTTTAACGACTCCGCCAGACCATCGCTTTCTGGCCTATCTGCGGC
>NW_014603902.1:0-424 GCF_000485595.1 Priapulus caudatus | reverse complement strand
CTTAAGGCGCGATTTTGCTGTTTTTGTTGTTGCTGATCTTGTTGCGTTTGCTCAAGCTGTTCTGCTAATACCTCGGTCGCGTCTTCATTGTTTTCAGCGCTTTGCTGTAAGGTAGCTAATTCCAGTTCGTGTGTGCTGGTATCAAACAAGGATTGCTCCGACTGCAAGCGCTCTAGGCGTTGCGTGATCAGTTGCAATTGACGTTCGATGTGTTCCATGCGCGCTTTTTCAACTTGTGCCTGACGTGTTGGCTCTGCAAGCTTGTCTTGAAGTTCGCTCCATTGTTGCTGCCAATCTGCTAGCCTTTGCTCGGCATCCGCAAACACTGCTTGGGTCATTTCTAGCTCTTCATTAATTTCCTCTTGTTGTGGCAGTAGCTCTTCTAATTGCGCAAGAGTTTCTTGCTGATGTGAGCTGTCCTCAT
>NW_014603901.1:0-424 GCF_000485595.1 Priapulus caudatus | reverse complement strand
TGTGTGTGTGTGAGAGAGAGAGAGAGAGAGAGGGTGTGTGTGTGTGAGAGAGAGAGTGAGACAGAGAAAGGGGAAACGGCGGCAGAACGTGTTTTAATGTTAAAATTGCGCGTGATGCATGAATCAGCGTCACGTCGGCATCACGTCAGCGTCACGTCAGCGTCACGTCAGCGTCACGTCAGCGTTACGTCAGCATCACGAACGCCGTCAAATTATATCGTCTGCCGCGCTCCGGAAATGCGTCCGTCGGCAGCGCGGAGACGTGAAAAAATGCGCGAAAGAATATCAAACTCGATGCCGCTGATGAGTTCTCGCGGCGAAGGCAGTTTCTGAATTGCACCGCTGGAAGCAGCTGTTAGTCGTTCGTTTCATCAGAACAACAAGCATAATCTGCTTTTCGGATTATTCCGTTACAAAGTTTTCT
>NW_014603900.1:0-424 GCF_000485595.1 Priapulus caudatus | reverse complement strand
CGAAGATGTCGCCATTTGGGTTTGCCGGAGAATAACTCGGCATCCCACCAGACATTGCCGCCATCGAGTGCTTCCTGCTCGGTTCGCGAAATAGAGGGTAAATTAGCGGCCAGTAATTTCATGGCAGGTTTAGTGATATATCGTTTGCGGATACTTGGGCTATTCAGGATGCTTAGGGTGATAAGTGTCGGTAACCAGATAAACCATAGCCATCCATGCAGTGATCCAGAAAAGGCGAGGAATGCTATCCATAAGCCAACTCCCCAGGTGGCGCGTTTGAGAGGAAGACGTAGATAGCCGATAATGACGATGGTGATGAGGAGCAATATTAGCCAGAACATTTTTTTCTCCTTTTATTTGTACTGCTTATTTCGAGAGGAGTAGTGGGTGATTTTGGATCTTGTTCATTGTTTTTTAAAGTATT
>NW_014603899.1:0-424 GCF_000485595.1 Priapulus caudatus | reverse complement strand
ACCTGCAGCCGTGACAAAACCCACGCCAGACCCTGTCAACCAAGCTAATAGTCAAGAGAACACGGAGCCGCTAGTCAAACAGATCAATATCATCGCTCCAGGAAACGCAGCCCTATGCCAGACCTACTCTCCATGGGCGCTAGGTAAACGCAAACTCAAGGCCGATGACCGCTTAGGCAATAATGATTGTTTTGGCATAAACATAACCGCTGGTCGTCTTTCTCAGATGTATCTTTTTTCTGAAACGTCTAATGGCAAATTAGTCCAACTGGTGCCTAATAACTGTGGCCACCTCGGCATTAGCTATAACGCCTTAAGTGCGAATAAAACAGTGTCTATTCCAAAATCCGGTTACAAGACTGCCGCTATTTCATTAAATGAAGCGGCTGGAATCAACACCATCTACACCATCGTTGCTGACAGC
>NW_014603898.1:0-424 GCF_000485595.1 Priapulus caudatus | reverse complement strand
AAGTTAGTAGTAGTAGTAGTACGAGCGTGTGTGTGTGTGTGTGTGTGTGTGTGTGTGTGTGTGTGTGTGTGTGTGTGTGTGTGTGTGTGTGTGTGTGTGTGTGTGCGTGCGCGTGCGTGCGTGCGTGCGTGCGTGCGTGCGTGCGTGTGTGTGTGTATATGTGTGCGTGCGTGCGTGCGTGCGTGTGTGCGTGTGTGTGTTTGTGCGTGCGTGTGTGTGTGCGAGCGTGTGCGTGCGTGCGTGCGTGCGTATGTGTATATATATATATCTCAAACACATGCCTTTGCAGCTGCAAGTAAATAGCGACACGTGTTTTTTTCTTGCAATTTTACACGTTTCTAACGGTTCGGCGGTTTCCAACTATTTAGTTCGAATCATTATAGCCTCGTTCACACGAGACCTCGTATTTATCAAATAGGGTTTT
>NW_014603897.1:0-424 GCF_000485595.1 Priapulus caudatus | reverse complement strand
TCTCTCTCTCACTCTTCTTCTCTCCTCTCTCCTTCTCTCTCTCTCTCTCCTCCTCCTCCTCTCTCTCTCTCTCTCTCTCTCTCTCTCTCTCTCTCTCTCTCTCTCGCCCAGTCGCCTCATCTTGCCAAAGAATGTTCACTGACATGACAGCCATGCATCTTTGTTCACCCACTATGAGTGCAGCCATGCAGCCGAAGTCTTTGAATTTTAAATTGACTACGTCACGAATTTTCTATGGTGTACACCAGCTTCTCCCCTCCTCCTTCTTCACCACCTTCTCCATTCTCCCCTTCCTCCTTCTCCACCAGCTTTTCCCCCTCCTCCACCACCTTCTCCTTTGTCCCCCTCCTCCTCCACCAGCTTCCTTCTCCCCCTCCTTATCCCCTTCTCCCTTCTCCCCCTCCTCCTCCACCAGCTCCTTTCT
>NW_014603896.1:0-424 GCF_000485595.1 Priapulus caudatus | reverse complement strand
CCAGCTTTAGTGACAAAAACAGGACGTTTAATCCCTGGATATATGACCGCAGATCGCATTGCCAAGCTGCTTGAAGCCGAAACAACAAAGACGATATTCAGCCAATAATAAAGTGTTTCATACGTCTAAGATATATTTGATTGCGACAGCTATATCCCTAATGTATAGTTGCTCTTTTCAGCTAAAATTCTTGCAGGAGAGCTTCTATTCGTCGCATTGAATACCATTTATCCAATATGACAACAATAGAACACCGAAGGCGCAAATCCGCTCGGAAACGTTCAGGTATCAAAGACTGCAAGAAATAACTCTGTATAAACGGCAGCACGTTAATTTATAGGACACGTGCATTCCTCTACAAGTTAGGCTGACTCTGGAGAGCGAGGTAAGTATTTACTTCCACCGAAGGGTATCAACCTGCAAA
>NW_014603895.1:0-424 GCF_000485595.1 Priapulus caudatus | reverse complement strand
CTCTCTTCTCTCTCTCTCTCTCTCTCTCTCTCTCTCTCTCTCTCTCTCTCTCTCTCTCGCTCTATCGGGGCGCACACACGGCTATTCGCCCGCAGCTATAGTACACGTGCGCGCGACGCTAGCAGAAGTACCGTGTGCTGGCTATTTGTGAATGCTCGTAGGTGCGTACGAGTGTGTACGTACGTGGGATCGATGTGTATATATATATATGCCGCCGGCAAGCCCTAGTATGTAATGACGCGTGCCTTTACAGCGAAGCCCAGGTACCATCTGCACTATGTGCAGGTGCTGTTCCTACATGTATGCGCAGGTACCATCTCTACGGGTACCCAGTCTGTATGCCCAGGTACCGCCTATACAAGTATGTGCAGGTACATTCTCTACAGGTATGCTCAGGTACCGCATATACAAAGTATGTGCAGGT
>NW_014603894.1:0-424 GCF_000485595.1 Priapulus caudatus | reverse complement strand
ACACACACACACACACACACAGACACACACACGCGCGCGCGCACACGCACACACACAAGCACGCACGCGCACACATGCAAACACCCCCACCACACACACACACACATGCACACGCACTCACTCACTGGCTGGCGTTTCGACGTGCTGGGTAAATTATGTTAAGAAGATGCGCGGCATAAATAGGAGCATCCTCGCTAAAGGCATCGCTGCTGGCAAATCTCTGCATCGAAGAGCTCCTTCCACACAGACGCAGCGTCATGTACGCATTAACACGCTGCCAACTAAATACATAAGCGAGGGAGATAGAGAGTTAGATAGAGAGTTAGATAGAGATGGATAGTGTGTGGGGGGAGCGAGAGAGAGAGAGAGAGAGAGTTAGATAGAGAGTTAGATAGAGATGGATAGTGTGTGGCGGTAGCGAGAG
>NW_014603893.1:0-424 GCF_000485595.1 Priapulus caudatus | reverse complement strand
CTCGTTGAGCTTTCTACCAAAGAGATCTAGTTGCCCAAGATGATTAAAGTTGTCCATGTGATGGTTTTAAAACGTAAACATCGCTGCGGCTACATTGCGGTCTTCCGACATGAGAATATTGAAGGTACGACAGGCAGCTTGCGTATCCATGATCTCAAAACCTATGCCTGAACCCACAAATGCAGCGAAGATGTCTTTGGGTGGGAAGATTTGCTTTTTGCCAGTTCCTAGTAAAATGTCAATGGATCAATAGCGCAATAACCATACCCTTGCTGATTAGAAATCCACCCTGTATCGCCGCAGCTTGTTAGTGCGACGGACATCGTCAACCCACCAGGTGTTTTCATATAGCGAAAGGAGATATTTTGATTATTTCTTGGACGTGGCTATAAACCAACTGGCTATTAGCAAAACGGGGTAATAG
>NW_014603892.1:0-424 GCF_000485595.1 Priapulus caudatus | reverse complement strand
TCTCTCGGTCGTGGTTGCGGTTGTAGCGGTGGTTTGGAGAGGTTAGTTAGTTTGTTAGTTTTACAGGAGTCATGATTAATGGTTGAACGACTCGTGAGGGTTCGCTGAGGGGAACGCTCGAAAATTGGTGAAGGCGGGGAAGGAGCGGGAGGGAGAGGAGAGGAGAAGGGGAGGAGGAAAGCAAGGGAATGTGAGGGTGAGGGAATAGAAGAGAAGGAGAAGAAAATGGGAGGAGAAGGACAGGAGAATGCGAGTAGGGAGGGAAGGGAGGGAGAGGAAAAGGGGACGTGAGAGGATAAGAAAGATAGGGAATAAGAAGAGGTGGAAAAGAAATGAAGAGAGGTATTCGTGAGGGGAGGAGAAGCGAGGGATGTATGCGGGAGGGTATGGATATTACATATATAAACATAGGGTTAGGGTGATG
>NW_014603891.1:0-424 GCF_000485595.1 Priapulus caudatus | reverse complement strand
GTTAATGCATGCCACAAGTTTTCGCGATTAACCGTGGTCGCAACCGTAACATCACCGTCTTTTTGCTTTTCATGGTGTCGCGAACGGGCAAGGCGAGCAAACCACCTGCTTCATTTTCAACCTCGTCCACTAGTTTATCAATATCTTCTTGGCGTAAACACGGGCGTACTGCGTCATGCACCATAACCCAATCCTTATCGACGTTAAAAGCACCATACTGTGTGAGTAAATTAAGCCCGCTTAAAACGGAGCTTGCACGTTCTTCCGCATAACCAGCCATCTCTAGCGCTGATGACTCATCGGTAATAGCTAACCCCTTACTTAACGCCTCTTCTAGAGCGGCTTGTAATGCTTTCGCAGGAAAATACTGTGGTGTTAATGCATGCCACAAGTTTTCGCGATTAACCGTGGTCGCAACCGTAAC
>NW_014603890.1:0-424 GCF_000485595.1 Priapulus caudatus | reverse complement strand
ATTCCCGCAAGGGGTTCGTCCAACTCATCGATGCGTCGGGCTTCTGGCAGAAGATGCGCAAGAGTCTGGGCAGCAAACGCCGGGAGATGTCGGACGAGCAAATCGCGACAGTTACCCGGTTATTCGGGGATTTTGTCGAAGCAGAGCTGGCAACGGTACTTGACGCTGAAGGTGCAGAGGTCGGGCGATGGGTCGTACCGTCAGGCAGCAATGCGCCCGACGTGCCTGCGGGCGGCATGGTGAAGTCGCTCCCGATTTCGCGGATTTTCCAAAACCAAGACTTCGGCTACACGACGATTACGGTCGAGCGCCCGCTGCGCGATGAGCAAGGCAACATCGTGCTCGGCGTCAAGGGCAAGCAGAAAGGTAAGCCGCAGGCGGATAGCGCGCTACGGGATACCGAGAACGTACCGCTTTCTGAGGA
>NW_014603889.1:0-424 GCF_000485595.1 Priapulus caudatus | reverse complement strand
ACACGCACACACACACGACGCGCACACACACACACACACACACGACACACACACACACACGTACACACACACACACACACACACACGCACACACACACACACACGTACACACACACACACGCGCACGCACACGCACACACGCACACGCACACACACATAAGTATGGCTATGTGTAAATATTGTAGTTGCGGTCTCTTATCTTCATCTTGGATCAACGCTGTGCCATTCCCTCTCTGCAGCGTTCGACTGTTTCATCGCGTATGCGCAGCAGCAGACAAGAATGCTCAGGGGGCTAAGACAGACTGCAGTGGTATACTACACACATTAACATATCATCACTGAACCATTCGCCACCTGCCACCCCATTCCCATCCCTTGCATGCTCGTGTGTGTGTGTGTGTGTGTGTGTGTGTGTGTGTGTGTG
>NW_014603888.1:0-424 GCF_000485595.1 Priapulus caudatus | reverse complement strand
CTAAAACAAAAAAAATTGCCATCGGTATAGATGTGCGCTGTGGAAAAAAAATGCATAAACTCTTTTCCTAATTTCATACAGCAGCTTAATACGCAGTACAAAATAAATATCGTCTACTTATACGCGGAAAAAAACATATTGCTAAAACGCTATGACGAAACACGACGCCGCCACCCCCTTTACTCCCCCGAGTGTACTCTGAGACAATGTATCTCTCATGAAGAAAACCTATTAACGCCTATACGAGAAGTTTCTGATTTACAAATAGATACCAGTCGTACAGACATATACGAGCTAGCATCACAGATAAAGGAACGTATTTGCGTCATGACAGATAATATACTGTCACTTACCTTCCAGTCCTTTGGATTTAAGTACGGCTCACCACGAGATTCAGACTTTCTGTTTGATGTCCGCTGTCTTC
>NW_014603887.1:0-424 GCF_000485595.1 Priapulus caudatus | reverse complement strand
TCTCTCTCTCTCTCTCCTCTCTCTCTCTCTCTCTCTCTCTCTCTCTCTCTCTCTCTCTATCTATCTATATCTCTCTCTCTCTCTCTCTCTCTCTCTCTCTCTCTCTCCCTCTTTTCTCTCTCTGTAACTGCCTAGTTACTAAAAACTCTCACGTTCACGGAAGTCTCTCTCGCGCCTCGCGCCTCACTCGCTGTCAGCAAGCGTCAGTTTCACAGTTTCGCTGCTCGCTTCCGACCTCGCTACACCCACCCACCTTACCTCCTCCCCTCCCCTCCCCCTCTCCTCCTCCACCTTACCTCCTCCCCTCCCCCTCCTCCTCTCCTCCTCCACCTTACCTCCTCCCCTCCCCCTCTCCCTATCCTCCTCCACCTTACCTCCTTCCCTCCCCCTCTCCTTCTCCACCTTACCTCCTCTCCTCCCCTTC
>NW_014603885.1:0-424 GCF_000485595.1 Priapulus caudatus | reverse complement strand
TGGTTCAGGTTTTGATATTGTTTCAGTCGGCGAATTAGAACGCGTATTGAAAGCGGGTGGAGACCCCAAAAAGGTCGTTTTCTCTGGTGTTGGTAAACGTGTCGATGAGATGCAACGTGCTTTAGACGTCGGTATTCGCTGTTTTAATGTCGAATCAGAAGATGAATTGCATCGACTCAATGAAGTCGCGGGGCAGATGAATAAAGTCGCCGCCATTTCTATTCGTGTTAATCCCGATGTCGATGCGCAAACCCATCCGTACATTTCTACTGGTTTAAAAGAAAACAAGTTCGGCATTGATATTAATAAAGTTGAAGCTGTTTACGAGCTGCTGCTGCTATGCCACATATCAAAGTAGAGGGCATTGACTGTCATATTGGTTCACAGTTGACAGAGTTATCCCCGTTTATGGATGCCCTAGAAC
>NW_014603883.1:0-424 GCF_000485595.1 Priapulus caudatus | reverse complement strand
TGCTGCTACCGCTACTGCTACCGCTCCTGCTGCTACCGCTACTGATACCGCTGCTGCTGCTACCGCTACTGATACCGCTGCTGCTGCTACCGCTACTGATACCGCTGCTGCTGCTACCGCTACTGATACCGCTGCTGCTGCTACCGCTGCTGATACCGTTCCTGCTGCTACCGTTACTGATACCGCTGCTGCTGCTACCGTTACTGATACCGCTCCTGCTGCTACCGCTACTGCTACCGCTCCTGCTGCTACCGCTACTGATACCGCTCCTGCTGCTACCGTTACTGATACCGCTGCTGCTGCTACCGCTACTGCCTGATACCGCTCCTGCTGCTACCGCTACTGATACCGCTCCTGCTGCTACCGCTACTGATACCGCTCTGCTACCGTTACCGCTGCTGATACCGCTGCTGCTGCTACCGCT
>NW_014603882.1:0-424 GCF_000485595.1 Priapulus caudatus | reverse complement strand
AGTCTCTTCGGTCGGGATTCGACCATGGGTGCTGTGGTGATGGGATCAGTATGCATAGCGCGCAAATACCGTGTTAACTCGAAGTAAGTAGAATACGTAACTACGTAGTACACGACGTAACTATACTTTTCTAAAGAACCTACGCGGGGCGGCGGCGTGTGTGCTGCCCTCCCTCTGACATATACATGCCGCGGCAATGGTATCGTCGGCAGCGATTGATGCTAAACTTGCTTGTGAACGTCAGCTCAGCCGATCGTGTTTACTCTTAACGTACACACACGCGCGCACATACACACACGAGCACGCACGCACGCACGCACACGCAGGTACGTACGCACGCGCTCCCAGCTACGAATGCCCACACATGCACTCACATACACGTACATAAACACACACACACAGACACACACACACTCTCTCTCTC
>NW_014603881.1:0-424 GCF_000485595.1 Priapulus caudatus | reverse complement strand
GTAACCCAGCGGTTAAAACTGACACAAGCCCAGCTAAAGAAATACAACAACAAGTACCGACAACAAAAACCACCGTGGCTCCGCGTGCCGACACTCCGCAACGCATGCCAGAACCAGTAGCTAAGGCGGTTCAAGTTCAAGATTCAATCCCTGCCCCAGAAGACTCACAACCTTTACTGCAAACTCAAGCAGAAGTACAATCAGCATCTGAGCTTCCTGCATGGCGACGACCTGCAAGCCCTACCCTCACACGAGGTTCGGACGATGCTATTTTTGCCGCGACCAAAAAGAACAATATGGAATTGCTCAAAGAGCTCCTCAGCAATGGCACGCCAGTTGATCATCGTAATTTTAATGGTGAAACCGCCCTGCATATGGCGGCATCATTAGGAAACTTGTCCATGGTTAAATATTTACTCAGTCA
>NW_014603880.1:0-424 GCF_000485595.1 Priapulus caudatus | reverse complement strand
TGTGTGATCATGAAGGATGACGGCTGGTTGTACATACCTGTGTGATCATGAAGGATGATGGCTGGTTGTACACACCTGTGTGATCATGAAGGATGACGGCTGGTTCCACACACATGTGTGATCATGAAAGATGCTGGCTGGTTCCACATACCTGTGTGATCATGAAGGATGATGGCTGGTTGTACATACCTGTGTGATCATGAAGGATGACGGCTGGTTGTACACACCTGTGTGATCATGAAGGATGCTGGCTGGTTGTACATACCTGTGTGATCAGGACGGATGCTGGCTGGTTGGGTCGTCCGCGTCTGTAGACGAATTTCGTCTTGAGTAAAATTCAGAATTTTTTCTAATTTTTAACAAAAATGTAATGTTAATTTTTTGTATTTTTTCTTCAAAGGTGAATTGCATCTAATGATTTTAG
>NW_014603879.1:0-424 GCF_000485595.1 Priapulus caudatus | reverse complement strand
ACAACGCAACGACGATAACTCTCACTATCGTCGTTGCGTTGTTTGTTCTCTCACTATCGTTGTTGCGTTGTTCGCTCTCTCACGGTCGTTGCTGCGTTGTTCGTTCTCTCACTATCGTCGTTGCGTTGTTTGCTCTCTCACAGCAACAACGCAACGACGATAGTGAGAGTGAACAACGCAACGACGATAGTGAGGGAGCGAACAACGCAACGACGATAGTGAGAGAACGAACAACGCAACGACGATAGTGAGAGAGCGAACAACGCAACGACGATAGTGAGAGAACGAACAACGCAACGACGATAGTGAAAGAACAAACAACGCAACGATAATAGTGAGAGAACGAACAACGCAACGACGATAGTGAGAGAGCGAACAACGCAACGACGATAGTGAGAGAACGAACAACGCAGCAACGACCGTG
>NW_014603878.1:0-424 GCF_000485595.1 Priapulus caudatus | reverse complement strand
CTCAAAATCCTGCGTATCAGCTATTTTTATCTATGTAGGCTAAATTTATCTGGTGTTGTAACGTTGCTTCTCTGTGATTATAAAATCCACCGGGATGTCCCAGGTCTATCTTCCAATTTTGTCCCCGCTAAAAAATCAGCTTTATTTTGCGCCGTATGATATTAGCAGTCGCTTACAGCTTAACCGTTTTAATATTCCAGAACCTATTTGCCACCCGTCACAGTGGAAGACGGCAAAACAATTAGATTTATTATTACTACCGCTCGTTGCTTTCGACACTAAGGGAAATCGTATGGGAATGGGTGGCGGGTTTTACGACCGCACACTGGCTTACTTACAACACAGAAAACTATGGCGAAAACCAACATTGATTGGCCTGGCACATGAAATTCAAAAATGGGACAACTACAAAGACAGAACTGGG
>NW_014603877.1:0-424 GCF_000485595.1 Priapulus caudatus | reverse complement strand
GCTACCGGTGACTTATCCACAATTATGGCAGGCAGTAGCCCCTGCGGCCGAACCAATAAACGCATCAAAGGCTGGATGGGACGCGCCGATCAAACCGCCAAGGTTCGCGGTATGTTCATTCATCCGGAGCAAGTCGACAAAGTCATCAAACGCCACCCAGAAATCATTCGCGCGCGACTTATTATCGACTGGCAGAACGAGGCCGACCAAATAACGCTGCAATGCGAAACCAGTGATGCTGATCAGTCACTGGGGGCCGCGATTGCCGAGAGCATTCGTAGCATTTGCAAACTGCGCGGTGAGGTTGAATTTGTTGTTGAGTCGTCATTGCCGAATGATGGTAAGGTTATTGATGATGTTCGGCGGTATGACTGAGGTTGTGTAGAAAGGGGTTTTGGCTGGGGTGGGAAAGAGCCCAGTGATG
>NW_014603876.1:0-424 GCF_000485595.1 Priapulus caudatus | reverse complement strand
CAGAGAATGAGGAGACAGAGGATGAGGAGGCAGAGGATGGGGAGACAGAGGATGAGGAGGCAGAGGATGGGGAGGCAGAGGATGAGGATGCGGAGGATGGGGAGGCAGAGGATGAGGATGTGGATGCAGAGTATGCGGATGTGGAGTCAGAGGATGAGGATGGGGAGGCAGAGGATGAGGATGGGGAGAATGCAGAGGCAGAGGATGAGGATGGGGAGGAGGCAGAAGATGAGGATGGGGAGGCAGAGGATGAGGATGGGGAGGCAGAGGATGAGGAGACAGAGGATGAGGAGACAGAGGATGAGGATGGGGAGACAGAGGATGAGGAGACAGAGGATGAGGATGGGGAGCAAAGGATGAGGATGGGGAGGATGCAGAGGCAGAGGATGAGGATGGGGAGGATGCAGAGGCAGAGGATGAGGAT
>NW_014603875.1:0-424 GCF_000485595.1 Priapulus caudatus | reverse complement strand
CCGCCATTAGCCTACCGCATTTCGTGAATCGTAATGGTGGGACGGATCTTGAGAAAGACACCAAAGCGGCTGAGCTGAAAGAAGGCTTGGAAGCACTGGGACATAAGGTCAGCGTGCGGGATCTGAACTCTGGTTTGCATGGTATTACCATTAGCAAGGATGGCATGGAAGGGGGAGCAGATCCTCGCCGTGTGGGTCGTGCCATCGGCAAGTGATCAGACTTTATTCATCTGCAACCAATGCTCCAGCAATGCCATATGCCATAATTTACTGCCTTGAATCCGCGTTAAATAATCTTCTGGTTTTTTAGTAACTTATCCACATAGGCGCGTTGATATAAACCCCGCTCGCGGCATTGTTGTGAGTTGAGTATATCGCTCATAAAGTCTAAAAACTCGCCGCGTACAAACTTGAGCGCCGGCAC
>NW_014603874.1:0-424 GCF_000485595.1 Priapulus caudatus | reverse complement strand
CTCACACACACACACACACACACACACACACACACACACACACACACACACACACCCCCTGTCACCCTGCCCACACACCCGCACCCCTGCCACCATGCACACACACACCCACACCCCTGCCACCCTGCACACACACACCCACACCCCTAACACCCTGCACACGCACCCGCACCCTGCCACCCTGCACACACACCCACACCCCTGCCACGTGTGCATGGTGGCAGGAGTGTGGCTGTGTGTGTGCAGGGTAGCAGGGGTGTGGGTGTGTGTGCAGGGGTGTGGGTGTGGGTGTGTGTGCATGGTGGCAGGGGTGTGGGTGTGTGTGCATGATGGCAGGGTGTGTGTGCAGGGTAGGTCAGGGGTGTGGGTGTGTGTGCAGGGCCTGCCACCCTGCACCCACACCCCTGCCACCCTGCACCCACAC
>NW_014603873.1:0-424 GCF_000485595.1 Priapulus caudatus | reverse complement strand
ATGTTGCATCAGCAACTATTATTGATTCTCTAACCGTTCGGTTTGATTTTAAAAACCAAAATCGTGAATTACACTTAATAATCGGAGAGATACCTATATTTTCAAAAAAATGGGCCAATGGTTCAAACTTTGACAAGTTAAGCGACACAAAACCTATTGCCAGTGGTCCGTATCTTGTCGGTAAATATGAGCGTGGAAAAAATGTTGAGTATATAAAAAACCCCGATTATTGGGCAAACGATTTGCCAGTTCGAAAAGGCATGTTTAATTACCAGCGTATTAAGTATAAATATTATAAAGATTCAACGATAGCATTAGAGGCATTTAAGGCGGGCGAGTTTGATTTCTTTTTTGAAAACTATTCGAAGCGTTGGGCCCGTTCGCATAATGGTCCACAATATGAATCTGGTGATATTGTAAAGAC
>NW_014603872.1:0-424 GCF_000485595.1 Priapulus caudatus | reverse complement strand
GCACACACACACACACACACACACACACACACACACACACACACACACACACACACACACACACACACACACACACACACACACACATTACACATACATGTACGTGTAAGAAGAAGCGGCTCCATGCGTCCCTTCTCGTGCACACTGCACTGCTAATAACCACCGTGACTAACCGCCGTGGTTCGCGTGTGCGCGTGTGTATGCGGACTGTGAGTGAGCAAGGATGGCAAACGCCGCGTGTGTGTCGAAATCACGCGCAAGTTCCGTCACATACGCCGCACACCACTGCACACTGCTGCACACACAATGCTGCGTATTACACAATGTTCGGTATGAGTGTATTACATATATGGCTATATACTACATACTGTTGCATATAATTACATACTGATGCAGTGACACAGGCGGAGCTCTTTCTCTTTCT
>NW_014603871.1:0-424 GCF_000485595.1 Priapulus caudatus | reverse complement strand
ATTCTCTGTATCTGATCTTGTGCGCAATTCTCTACACGTTTAAGACGTTCAAATGCAGGACAAATATATAGCAATACTGTTTGGGTCGGACCTAAGTAAGCCATTATTTTTACTTAAGTTTTATCCCAAAAAACCAGGTTATTCGAGCTTAAACCACCATTTTCGGGCTCAATATTAACAGTGTAAGGCAGCGACATTTCACGCAGTACGTATTTACCTCCGGTGTCTGTGTTCAACCTGCTTTTGGCTTTATTTCCCAGTAAGGTCTGTACCCCATTAACAAAGGTTTCACCGCCGACCGCCAGACTTTCGGTCCAGGCTGGATCTCGTGCGATATCATTCTGTGCCAGTTCCTCACTTAGCCATTGATGGTGCTGCTGTTGCAACCTTTCAATATTTTGGTGCCCCGTTAATTCCATCAAAG
>NW_014603870.1:0-424 GCF_000485595.1 Priapulus caudatus | reverse complement strand
GTGTGTGCGCGCGTGGGTGCGTGCGTGCGTGCGTGTGCGTGTGTGTGCGTGCGTGCGTGCGCGTGCGCGCGCGTGTGTGTGTGCGTGTGTGCGTGTCCCTATAGACTGTGCGGCGGCGGCGGCGGCGGCAGCGGCAGCGGCAGCGTCAGTGTCAGTGTCAAAGGCAGCGGCGGTGGTGGCGGTAGAGGTAGTGGCGGCGGTAGAGGCCTTATTATTAGCAACGTGGTAGTGCCAGCTTAAAGGTTTGAGGTTCGAATCCCACCTTCGTGAGTGCTGTTGTGGATTTCTGGAGGAAGGGTCTGGGGTTCAAGTCCTCCCTGCTCTGCCTTCCTGCCCGCCCGCCTGCCCGCCTGACCGCCCTCCCGCCTGCCCGCCTGCCCGCCCGCCCGCCTGCCCGCCCTCCCGCCTGCCCGCCCGCCTGCCC
>NW_014603869.1:0-424 GCF_000485595.1 Priapulus caudatus | reverse complement strand
ACACGCATTCCGTGTCGAACAGTTGACGGTGCCGTATCAAGGCGCCAAGCCATTTCCGATCGAGTGCCTCAGCCTCGATCTCCGTGAGGGCGAAATCACATGCATCCTGGGCAAGTCTGGTTGCGGCAAGACGACGTTGCTCAAGGCGCTAGGCGGGTTCGTGCAGTCTGCAAAGGACGGCGGGGTGCTTTTCCGCGGCCGCTATATCAATGGCCCCACGTCCGACATTGTCATGATCTTCCAGGACAACAACCTGTTCCCGTGGTTGACCGTGCGGCAAAACGTCGCCTTTGGACTCAAGTTCCGGCCCTCGCCGCCAGAGGGTAGAGGCTTCGCCGTGGACAGGATGCTCGAAAACGTCGGGCTCGCGGAGGCGGCACGCGTGTATCCGCACCAACTATCGGGTGGGATGCGGCAACGCGCG
>NW_014603868.1:0-424 GCF_000485595.1 Priapulus caudatus | reverse complement strand
ATTCCATTCCATTCCATTCCATTCTATTGGGTACCATTCCATATTGTTCCATTCGATTCCATTCGAATCCATTCCATTCCAGTCCATTCCATTCGATTCCATTCCATTCCTTTCAATTCCATTCCATTCCTTTCGACTCCACTTGATTCCACTCCATTCCCTTCCACTGCATTCCATTCGATTCCATTCCATTGCATTGCATTCCATTCCATTGGATGCATTCCATTCGATTCCATTCCATTCGAATCAATTACATAGCAATCCATTACATTCGAGTCTATTCTATTCCGTTCCATTCGATTTCGTTCCAATCCATTCGATTGCATTCCATTCGATTCCATTCCATACTATTGCATTCCATTCGATTAAATTATATTCGAATAAGTTCCATTCAAGACCATTTCTTTTGAGTCCATTCTATTTG
>NW_014603867.1:0-424 GCF_000485595.1 Priapulus caudatus | reverse complement strand
GCATTGATGCAGTCGCATTGAGACGCATTGATGCAATATATTAATACAGCGCTCGTCTTACTGTTTCTGCGGTTCAGGGTTGGAAAGATATAGTACAGACAGTAGGTTGGTGGTGAGGTGTGATGGTAAACTTTTTAATGTTCTTATAATATTTTTCAGGGCCTATAGTCTATAGATTCATAATTCGTGCCTACGCTACTTTGCGTGTGCCAGATGTCAGTGCATGTCTTTTCTACGGCGCCATGCAGATTCTGACTATAAATATGCTAAAATAGAGTTTAGACATGCCGCAGTAAAGCTACGCGAGTCATCTAGTTGTCATGGTTGATATAATGGGCGTACGTCCGCGCACAGCGTCCGCGTAGTAGCTTAGTGAATCGCACCTTACCTGCACCCTATGTGACCTATAGCTGCCAGTTGGCTT
>NW_014603866.1:0-424 GCF_000485595.1 Priapulus caudatus | reverse complement strand
GTTGCAACACGCCTTCAAAACGATAACCGTATTCTGGTGTACAGATTTCTCTGGCATAGGTCGGACTGACCGTGCTCACATGATCAGCAAAAACCATTCCCGCTTTCAACATGGAAAAACCGCCATAAAATTCTACATGATCAGGTGACCACCATTCTGGTGGTAATGCTAGTTGAGTAAAATCATCGTGCGAGAAGTGGCCGTCATAAGCTAGGTTGTGAATCGTAAAAACTGTCTTCGGGCCGTGGATACGCCATGTTCAGAAGGGCTGGCACCAATCCAGTCTGCCAGTCATGGCAATGTACTACATCAGGATGCCAGTTAGTACCGGGTATACCTTTTGCCATCTGTGCGACTGCTCGGCTAAATACTGTAAAACGTTCCGCATTATCCGGCCAATTAAAGCCATCAGAATGCACATAGG
>NW_014603865.1:0-424 GCF_000485595.1 Priapulus caudatus | reverse complement strand
AGAGAGAGAGAGAGAGACCAAAGAGAGGAAGCATGCCCGAGAGAGGGGCGCTTAGCGGCGGAATTCAAATTGGAGCAGATTGCTCTGTAATTGCCTCGAGCTCACGGGCGGCAGCTTAGCTAGCGGCAGCGGCGGCAGCGGCGGCAGCGGTATGTCAGTTAGTCAGGCCACCACAGCATAATCAACGGCAGCCGCTCGTCAAAGCAGCAGCAGCACTACTACCACACAGGACGTGGCAGGAGCAGCAACAGTAACAGCAGCAGTATTAACAACAGTAGCATCAGCAGTAGCAGCAGTAGTAGCAGCAGCAGATAGTAGCAGCAACAGTAGCAGCAACAGTAACAGCAGCAGTATTAACAACAGTAGCAGCAGCAGCAGTAGCAGCAGTAGCAGCAACAGTAGCAGCAACAGTATTAACAACAGT
>NW_014603864.1:0-424 GCF_000485595.1 Priapulus caudatus | reverse complement strand
ATAAAAATTATCAAAAAATCAAGAAAAGACTTGATGTCTTGTCAGTTAGTGAACGGGAAATCCTAAAAAATTTGCAGGGAGAAAATGAGAATGAAGCAGAGGGTGATTTGAATTGCCTCTCACGTCTCGCCTTTTTTCTATTGGCCGACAAGGAACTGGCACCATTCGCAAAGAGTCTTCTGAACTGGAGTTTTGCAAACGCTCTCAATCCCGATCATATGACCCCTAACAAGGATTTTTATCACCTTATTGGCCTGAATAGAATCGACTGGTCGCAGGCCCGTATGGCCTTGTTAAAAGTCAGTAATGACTTGCGTAGTGCAGACGTATCGGCTACAGGAAAATGGGTTTTAGTGAAGATACTGGATGCAACAGGGCAATCCAGTGATGGCACAGAAGCACGATTATTGGTTGAGGGACTGAC
>NW_014603862.1:0-424 GCF_000485595.1 Priapulus caudatus | reverse complement strand
CCAGCACACCTTTATATTATTACTACAGTATAAAGATGAAGATCTGTAGTCAAGGTCTATTATCGTATCGAATTAGACGAAGAAAACGAGAAATATCCACGGAACAATCTGTAGTTTTTGCGTACCACTGTGTGATCTGTACAGATAATATAATTCTCGGTTTACTCAGGTTCGATATTATTTTTAATAACGTAGCTAGGGCGTAAATCACACGAGTTAAACATTATTATGTACGGTCTGTTATTGTAGCGGACATAATTATGTTACGTGTGTTACAGTATCATGCTAATGTTACACAGTCTGTTATACAGCACGGGACAGATGTTACGTGTGTTACAGTACCATCCTCATGTTACACAGTCTGTTATTCAGCACGGGACAGATGTTACGTTTGTTACAGTATCATGATATTGTTACACAGTCT
>NW_014603861.1:0-424 GCF_000485595.1 Priapulus caudatus | reverse complement strand
AGAGAGAGAGAAAGAAGGAAATGGAGAAGGAGAGGGAAAAAGAGACAGAGAGAGCGAGAGATGATAGTTACTATTATACATATACACGCTTAACCAGTAACACGTATTATGGCGCTCCTTCTCTTCCAGCTTCTCACTTTCCCTACTCCTCCACCTCCTTCTCTACCTCCCCTCTCCCATTCCTACTCCTCATCATCCCCTCCCGTCTCTTTCCTCATTCCATTCTCCTCCTCCTCCACCTCCTCCTCCCACTCCTTTCTCTTTCCTCTTTCCATTCTCCTCCTCCCCTCCTCTCTCTTCCCTCCTGCCACTCTCCTCCTCCTCCATCTCCTCTTTTCCTTCCTTGCACACTACAGTTCACATGCGGACCACGTAGCGTGTTTGGATTAACAAACCTCTGGCTCGTTGTTGAACCTAATACCGC
>NW_014603860.1:0-424 GCF_000485595.1 Priapulus caudatus | reverse complement strand
GGTTCATTGCGTGATCCGATCAGAAAGCGCATCGTGTGCCGCTGCCGCGCGCCCGATGCGCGGCAGAACCTTAGACCGGTCGAAAGGGCTTGCGCAGGCCGGCTCTTTCGAGAAGGGGCATCACGCCGGAGTTGAACCGGCGCAACCCGTCGAGGTAGTCAACCCAATGAATCGCCACACCATCGATCCCGAGTTCCGACAGTTCGGCCAGCCGTTCTGCGATGGTTTCGGCCGAGCCGACCAGGCTGTAACCGGCGTAACCACCGGAGAGGTGGAGCTTGAAAGTCTGCCAGGCCGCCTCAGGCATGATTTCCGAATTCAACCCGAGATACTTTGCGGCATTTTCGACCGCCTCCTCGTTTCTCTTCTCGACCGCAAAATAACGCAGGTACTCTTCGGCCTCCCGGTCGGAATCGCGCTGGAC
>NW_014603859.1:0-424 GCF_000485595.1 Priapulus caudatus | reverse complement strand
TGCCTCCTCCTCCTCCTCCTCCTCCTCCCTACTGCACATGCCTCCTCCTCCTCTTTCTTCTCCTCCTTCTCCTCCTCCTGCTTCTCTTCGTCCTCCTCCTCCTCCTCCTCCTCCTCCTCCTCCTCCTCTCCCCGTGCACGTGTTTTCAATCCCGCCCCTGTCTTCCTACCCGTGCACATGCTTCCTCCTTCTCCTCCTCCTCCTCCTCCTTCTCTTTTTCATCCTCCTCTCCGTGCACATGCCTCCTCCTCCTCCTTCTTCTTCTTCTCCTTCTCCTCCTCCTCATCCTTCTTCTTCTTTTCGTCCTTCTCCTCCTCCTACTACTCCTCCGCCGTGCACGTGTTTCCACTCCTCCGCCCCTGTCTTCCTACCCGTGCACATGCCTTCTCCTCTTCCTCCTCCTCCTCCTTCTCATCCTCCTCCT
>NW_014603858.1:0-424 GCF_000485595.1 Priapulus caudatus | reverse complement strand
CTTCTTCTCTCTCTCTCTCTCTCTCTCTCTCTCTCTCTCTCTCTTCTCTCTCTCTCTCTCTCCTCTCTCTCTCTCTCTCTCTCTCTCTCTCTCTCTTGCTATACTTCACTATATTTAGCATAAGGTAAGCTACATAACAGACGAACCCTTGCTTTCCTGCACGTAACTGCCATCGTCTGCCGAGCGTGGCGGACATCTCTGCATGCGACGCGAGCGTTTCCATGTAAGATTAAACTCGATTACGTAATAAAATATAAACATGATTTAGGGCGCGCGCGCGCATCTGCGCTAGTCAAAATAATTCGTTGTTTGCCGTACGCATGTCGCGCGACATCACTGCGTTACAGTGCATGACGAGTTCAGTTAACGAATCATAATATCTCTCTCTCTTTCTCTCTCTCTCTTTCTCTCGCTCTCTCTCTCT
>NW_014603857.1:0-424 GCF_000485595.1 Priapulus caudatus | reverse complement strand
GTGTGTGTGTGTGTGTGTGTGTGTGTGTGTGTGTGTGTGTGTGTGTGTGTGTGTGTGTGTGTGTGTGTGTGTGTGTGTGTGTGTGTGTGTGTGCGTTTATGTGCGTGCGTGCGTGCGTGTATGTGTGCGTGCGAGTGAGGTATGTAAAATGTCATCCCTCTAGCTCATGATATCGGACAGACGAATGCCTCATTGATGCCAATCACAGGTGAGCATAGATTGACGTCACACGTTGATATCAACGACAATAAGACACAGTTGTCGTGCCGGCGTTAATCAGGCAGTAAAAATGGCCACCGGGAAAAACTCGCTGACAAAGCACGTGACACTCGCGCAAATGCAAGCGCAGTGGCCGCAATATGAAGTCCTCCTATTTACACGGCTACCTATATTTTAATCGCAACGTCCTGTTTAACATGGGATC
>NW_014603856.1:0-425 GCF_000485595.1 Priapulus caudatus | reverse complement strand
CTTTCTCTCTCGCTCTCTCGCGCTCTCTCTCGTTCTCTCTTTCCCTCTCTCCCCCCTCTCTTTCATTCTCATTCTCTATTATCCTCTCTTATTCTCTCTTCCTCTCTCATTCTTTCTTTTTCTTTCTGCGCACCCTCAAATATCACAATAATAAAGAAAACCGTGTAAAGAGACGTGCGTGTAAGTTATTACGATAGCTGCACAAACATGTAAGTAAACATGTAAGTAAACATGTAAGTAAACATGTAAGTAAACATGTAAGTAAACATGTAAGTAAACATGTAAGTAAACATGTAAGTAAACATGTAAGTAAACATGTAAGTAAACATGTAAGTAAACATGTAAGTAAACATGTAAGTAAACATGTAAGTAAACATGTAAGTAAACATGTAAGTAAACATGTAAGTAAACATGTAAGTAAACAT
>NW_014603855.1:0-425 GCF_000485595.1 Priapulus caudatus | reverse complement strand
TGCTGCTGCTGCTGCTGCTTCTATGCTGCTGCTGTTGCTACCGTCGCTGCTGCCGCCGTTGCTGCTGGTGGTGTGGTGCTGCTACTGCCACCGCCACCGCCTCTGCTGCTACCACCGCTGCTGCTGCTGCTGCTGCTACTGCCGCTGCTGCTGCTACCGCTGCTGCTACTGCTGCTGCCGTATATATGATGCTACGTCGATCACGGGCGGATTTCATCGCGGTAATCGCCTAGCCGTCACGCACAGTAGCAGTCAAACATACAGGCAGGTAGGCAGGTAGGCGGGCCGGCAGACAGGCAGGCAGGGTGACAGACAGGCAGGGTGACAGACAAGCAGGCAGGCAGGCAGGCGGGCAGGGTGACAGACAGGCAGGGTGACAAACAGGCAGGGTGACAGACAGGCAGGGTGACAGACAGACAGGCCGG
>NW_014603854.1:0-425 GCF_000485595.1 Priapulus caudatus | reverse complement strand
GGGGCTGAGAGAGTGACACAGGGGAGGAGTGAGCGAGAGTGGAGTCGGGTGGGGCTGAGAGAGTGACACAGGGGGAGTGAGCGAGAGTGGAGTCGGGTGGGGCTGAGAGAGTGACACAGGGGGAGTGAGCGAGAGTGGAGTCGGGTGGGGCAGCGAGAGTGACACAGGGGAGGAGTGAGCGAGAGTGGAGTCGAGTGGGGCTGAGAGAGTGGAACAGAGGGAGTGGGCAAGAATTGAGTCGGGTGGGGCTGAGAGAGTGGAGCAGCGTGTATGTGAACATGCAATGCACCCTTCAGGATGGTTGAGGGAGAGGTATAGAGAGATGGTGGAACATACAAGTGCGCTAACGACGGTTTATTTCGATAATACACACACACACACACACACACACACACACACACACACACACACACACACACACGCGC
>NW_014603853.1:0-425 GCF_000485595.1 Priapulus caudatus | reverse complement strand
GTGTGTGTGTAGGTGGTAATGGTACATGTGCGAGATCATAATATAGAGAGGCTTATGGATTATATAGTTATAACGTATAGTTATAACGTATAACGCATAACGTATAACGTATAGTTATAACGTATAACGTATAACGTATAACGTATAACGTATAACGTATAGTTATAACGTATAACGTATAACGTATAACGTATAACGTATAACGTATAACGTATAACGTATAACGTATAACGTATAACATATAACGTATAACGTATAACGTATAACGTATAACGTATAACGTATAACGTATAACGTATAACGTATAACGTATAGTTATAACGTATAACGTATAACGTATAACGTATAACGTATAGTTATAACGTATAATGTATAACGTATAACGTATAACGTATAACGTATAACGTATAACGTATAGTTATAAC
>NW_014603852.1:0-425 GCF_000485595.1 Priapulus caudatus | reverse complement strand
GGGTGTTAAGGTGGAGGGATACAGCCAGGGGCAGTGACTGCATGTATTACCTGTAAGGCCAGAACAGGGCGATAGCGGTAGCCAGCGGGCTGACCATAGACAGTTATACACTCACAGATCAACCGCAACATCATCATCAACATCAACATCATCGTCGTCGTCGTCGTCGTCAGCGGCGTCATCGCTCGGGCAGCCCGCATCCCCGCGCTCCCAGCATCCCATGCCGCCGTCGTGATAGACGTGCCGTGACGACAGCAGTATCGGCGGCGGCAGCAGACGTGTGACGTAAGCAGCAGAAAAACCCCGCCGAGGAGGAAGAGGAGGAGGGTGATGAGGAGGTGGAAGAGGAGGAGTGGGAGGAGGAAGAAGAGGAGGAGGGGGAGGAGGAGGGAGAGGTGGAGGAGGTAGAGGAGGGGAGTGGAGGA
>NW_014603851.1:0-425 GCF_000485595.1 Priapulus caudatus | reverse complement strand
CCGTCCTCTCCCCCCTCCCCATTCCTCCGTCCTCTCCCCCTCCCATTCCTCCGTCTTCTCCTCCTCCCACTCCTCCGTCCTCTCCCCCTCTCCTCCTCCGTCCTCTCCCCCTCCCATTCCTCCGTCCTCTCCCCCCTCCCATCCTCCGTCCTCTCCCCCTCCCACTCCTGTTCTCTCGCTACATAATCGCCTCACCATAAATCACACGTCGTCGGCAGTAGCACTGCTTTGTGTCGGTGCTTGCCGACGTCGCACCACCACCACCAGGGGACAGGCGCTAACGAGCAGACGATGTTTATTCGATGGCGGTTCCAGGGTCACGTTCGTCTGCTGCCGTCGGCTTCTCGTCACCGCTGCCGTCACCGCTGCTGCTGCTGCCGCTGCTGCCGTCACCGCTGCCGCTGTTGCTGCTGCCGCTGCTGCTG
>NW_014603849.1:0-425 GCF_000485595.1 Priapulus caudatus | reverse complement strand
GGTGCACCGAGAGTATCAGCCAGTTGACGAACCTGACGTTTGCTGAGACCAAACAGTGGCGCCAGATCACAGGCGCCGTCGCCCCATTTAGTATAAAAGCCAGTGATGTTTTCGGCTGAGTGGTCGGTGCCGAGTACCAGGCCGTTCATCAGACCGGCTACTTCGTATTGGGCCATCATGCGGGCACGGGCTTTGACGTTGCCCTTCACAAAATCAATGTGGCCTGCGCTGGCTTGTAAAAGGTTCTGTTGGTTGAGTACGGCGAGTGATTCAGCGTGCAGACCATCGGTGGCAGTTTTGATATTGATCGACAGATTAATCGTCGGTTGGATAAACGCCAGCGCGGATTGCGCATCATCTTCGTCGGCTTGAAGACCATAGGGTAGACGCACGGCAATAAACTGATAAGTGTCAGTTTTATGTTC
>NW_014603848.1:0-425 GCF_000485595.1 Priapulus caudatus | reverse complement strand
CCAATTGCACGCAGTGACGTGCAAAATCTGTATTGTGCGTCCGCAATTGTGGTAACGCAATACGATATTCCGCTTCGTGTCAAGACAACACGGCGACATAATGTAATATTAAAATATTATTTTACATAATATAATTATACGCGTATTCTTACTTCGCCATTCAGTATTCGTTAGGGGGTTGTATAGCGTTTGATTTGCCGATCCCCAGAATCAATGTGAACATTGACAAATACCCTGGCTGAAAGTGTGGGTGGGGGAAAGGGAGAAAATGAACCTTCTCTTATGATTTTCTACCGAGAGTGAGCAACGGACCAATCGCGACATGGCTGGGGAAACATGCTAAATAAGGAATTCACCGCTCTGGTCGAAATGACAGGGTGAGTGTGGTAGAGAGGAAGAGAGAAAGAGGGAGAGAGAAAGAGGGC
>NW_014603847.1:0-425 GCF_000485595.1 Priapulus caudatus | reverse complement strand
TAGATAGAGAAAGAGATAGCTAGATAGATACATAGATAGACAAATAGATAGATAGATAGAGATAGATAGATAGATACATAGATAGATAGATAACTAAATAGATAGATAGATTGACAAACTTCCCCGTAAAAACGCAGCCTACTCTCTTTCCCTGGTCTTACACTTACGCGTGTTGCACGTGCCCGGAGTTCGTCATTATCCGTAACTGTTTTCATGACTTGAGCAACTTTTTGGCTATTGATCGCTGCTGCGGTACTATCCAGCAGCAGCAGCAGCAGCAGCAGCAGCAGCAGTAGCAGCAGCAGCAGAGCAGCAGAAGCAGCAGCAGCAGCAGCAGCAGCAGCAGCAGTAGAGCAGCAGCAGCAGCAGCAGCAGTACAGTACAGAGCAGCAGCAGCAGCAGCAGCAGCAGTACAGCAGCAGTAG
>NW_014603846.1:0-425 GCF_000485595.1 Priapulus caudatus | reverse complement strand
TCTCACCTATGGTCTCACCTATCTCTCACCTATCGTCTCACCTGTGTCTCACCTATCGTCTCACCTATCGTCTCACCTATCGTCTCACCTGTAGTCTCACCTATCTCTCACCTGTGTCTCACCTATCTCTCACCTATCTCTCACCTATCTCTCACCTATCTCTCACTTATATCTCACCTATCTCTCACCTATCTCTCACCTGTATCTCACCTGTATCTCACCGATCTCTCACCTATCTCTCACCTATCTCTCACCTATCTCTCACCTATATCTCACCTATCTCTCACCTATATCTCACCTATATCTCACCTATCTCTCACCTATCTCTCACCTATCTCTCACCTGTATCTCACCTATCTCTCACCTATCTCTCACCTGTGTCTCACCTATCTCTCACCTATCTCACCTATCTCTCACCTATCTCT
>NW_014603845.1:0-425 GCF_000485595.1 Priapulus caudatus | reverse complement strand
GTAAGTGCTGATTTTTCAAACGACTACCACACCCCTGCGGACTTTCAGTGTAGAAGCATTGCAAAAATATTCTCAAGCCCACCCGACCAACCCCAGATGACTCGCAACAGAGAGAAAATAGGGGGGTTACTGGATCCACAATTTAAACATCATCCTACCTCCGGGTAGAAATTACGGGATGGATAGAAGATAGTGATAACTCGTACACACTTGAGGTTTATCTGAGCCCTTACTCTAGATTGGCGAGCAGTTCAGTTTACCTTTCAACAACTCGTAATATTTACAAGGTAACAAAGTTATTGTTCTGCAGGAGGAATTCCACTCCTTTACTTGTGCATGTCTGCACGGAAAAAGTGTAAGCTTGTTCATGGTGAGAGCTCTCGGTCACACCTGGGGCCGGTTTTACGAAGCGTAATTAAGTCCTT
>NW_014603843.1:0-425 GCF_000485595.1 Priapulus caudatus | reverse complement strand
CTGATTACGCTACTTTCTCTGAAAATCTCCCTATCCCCTATAAAAAATACCCAATAGCCGTTATTTGTACAAACGTTGCAGATGTTCTTATCAGTCTGACTAGAGTGTATTCAAACAATGCTTGTTTTTACATCTCAAAATAATTCGGTAGCAATAAATGGAAGAGCGGCATTAGTAGTATCTATCCGCTGATAGAAGGGAATTCACTAATTGTTAAATCACTTCATACTTTTAATCATGCTTAAGTGTTCCTGAACGCGGTAGGTTAGAAGCGGTAAATTCTTCACATACTTAAGCTCAAGGACGCTCTGCGATGAGCCATTAAATCTAATAAATTATTGATTATAGAGAAGGGCAAGTATGATATCTAACAATTTAAAAACCTACAAGTGGGCTTATTTGCCCGTAGTATTGAGTTCTGTGAC
>NW_014603842.1:0-425 GCF_000485595.1 Priapulus caudatus | reverse complement strand
CACTCTCTCCTTCTCTCTCACGCACTCTCACACTCTCACTTTGGCTCCCTCGCTCTCTTTTTCTTTGCTGTCTTTTGCTGCCTCTCTCTCCCTCTCTCTCTGTCTCTCTCTCTCATCGCTCGCTCACTTGCTCCCTTCCTCACTCTCACTCTCTCACTCTAGGAGCGAGTTAGAGGAATATATACTGGACAAATTGTCGCTGAGCAAAGCGGATCGTGATAAGGAGAGAGAGAGGGGGAGGAGGGGGAGAGAGAGAGCCACCCCATCTCTCCCATCCTCTTCCCCATCTCCTTTCCCGCTCCCTTCCCCTCCCCATCTCTCTCCTTCCTTCCCTATTTACTCCCCGCTCCTCCCTCCTCTCCTCATCCCTTCCCCTCACCCTCTCCTTTTCCCTTCCTCCCTTCCCTCCCCATCTCTTTCCTCCT
>NW_014603841.1:0-425 GCF_000485595.1 Priapulus caudatus | reverse complement strand
ATATATATATATATATATATATATATATATATATATATATATATATATATATATATATATATATATATATATATATATATATATATATAGATATATATATATATATATATCGATCTCTATGAGTCGGGTTTAGCGATGCTAAGAACAGAGACAGAGTTTCCGAGCGAATTTCAATTCGATAGAAGCCGATGTCGGTAATCCGGTCCGACTGCATGTGTGATGGAGCAGCAGCAGCAGACGACACCTTGCTGGCAGCAGCGACACGCCTGCACGACCGTCCCCTCCGCGCACACGACGAGCGTGAGATGAAGTGGATGCGGGCACGCACGCACGCACGCAAACACGCACGCTCACACGCACGCACGCACGCACGCACGCGCACGCACGCACGCACGCACGCACGCACACACGCACGCACACACACG
>NW_014603840.1:0-425 GCF_000485595.1 Priapulus caudatus | reverse complement strand
CGTACCACCTAAAGGAAAAAGGGGTCAGTACCCTTTACTGATAAAGATAACGATATTTGCCATCTGATGGCCATCATGAAAGATAGAAAGCTTAAATATTTAATGGAGAAAGGGGTTCCTTTGCATAAAGGTACGTAACCCACCACAGGATTTTAGTAACTGCCTTGATATATCAGGTTAATTTCAGAATCTACCACTCCCGAAATGACACTTGTTTCAGGCGGCTGGTTTCAGGGGAAGAATCCCAACTGAATCCCTAAGCTTTTCTTCAGAGAAATCATACTCGCCCAGCAGGTTGATATGCGCCCATGTCATCGGTGAATGGGTCGCAATCATACGGAGTAGATTGTCTTTGTCATCTGGCTCAATAAGCTTTTCAAGCTGCCGTTCCAGGTACAGATAGTTCCAGCAAATGATGCTGTTCT
>NW_014603839.1:0-425 GCF_000485595.1 Priapulus caudatus | reverse complement strand
CACACACGCACACACGC
The DNA here is from genome assembly GCF_000485595.1 of Priapulus caudatus. Taxonomy (NCBI): domain Eukaryota; kingdom Metazoa; phylum Priapulida; class Priapulimorpha; order Priapulimorphida; family Priapulidae; genus Priapulus; species Priapulus caudatus. Next base: position 408 of record NW_014603839.1, on the reverse strand, counting down.
ACGCACACACGCACGCACGCACGCGCGCGCTCTTTCTCTCTCGTTCGCTTTCTGTCTGGCTGGCTCTCTCTCACGCTTCCCCTCCCTTTCTCTCTATTTCTCTCTTCCGCTCACTCTCTCCTTCTCACTCTCCCTCCCCCTCTCTTCTCTCTCCTTCTATATCTCTCTCTCTCTCTCTCTATCTATCTTTCTGTCTCTCTTTGGCTGAATCTTCCCTGTGCTGAGTTCTTCCCAACACACCACCATACCGGTGAGTAACTACCCAGCCCCCACGTCCCACTACGCCGTGTGTACGCACACATCAGTGAGTAACTACCCAGCCTCCACGTCCCACTACGCCGTGTGTACGCACACATCAGTGAGTAACTAACCAGCCCCCACGTCCCACTACGCCGTGTGTACGCACAC
>NW_014603838.1:0-425 GCF_000485595.1 Priapulus caudatus | reverse complement strand
GGTGGGACGAAGATGGTGGAGGAGGAGGAGGGGAAAAGGTGGAGGAGGAGGAGGAGGAGGGGGAGAAGAGGAAAGGAGGAAGAGAAGAGGTGGAGGATGGAGGAGGTAGAGGAGGGCGCCTCTACCTCCTCCTCTCCACCTCCTCTATCACATTCTTCCCTCCTCCTCTTCCATCTCCTTCAACCACCACCTGCACCTTCTCTACTTCCTCTCCTTTCTCCTCTCCCCATCCTATTCCTTCTCTTCCACTACCTTCTCCGTCGTCCTTTAACTCCTCCTCTAAATGTCCGGGGGTAAATGTCCCGGGGGTGATTGACCGGGGGTAAATGTCCGGGGGTAATTGTCCGGGGGTGAATGGCATGGGGGTAAATGTGTGTGTGTGTGTGTGTGTGTGTGTGTGTGTGTGTGTGTGTGTGTGTGTGTGT
>NW_014603837.1:0-425 GCF_000485595.1 Priapulus caudatus | reverse complement strand
TGTCTGTCTGTCTGTCTGTTTGACTGTCTGTCTGCCTGTTTGTTTGTTTTCCGGTGTGATTTCATATTTCGCTATTCTCTGACATGCATTGGTAGGTGTGGTATATTGTGGCAACTATTGCAACACAGACACATGCAGTCACGCGCTCGTAAAGTGGCGTTTAGTGAGAGAGGACGTAGTAGTCTCATCGCAAATAGGATCCCGGGCAGTGAATCAACCAACAGTGCTCGCTCGCTACGCGTGTTGCCCAACCTCGCTGAGTCAATCCCTCGTGAGATCAGCTCACTTCCAGTAGAGATGTGTGTGTGTGTGTGTGTGTGTGTGTGTGTGTGTGTGTGTGTGTGTGTGTGTGTGTGTGTGTGTGTGTGTGTGTGTGTGTGTGTGTGTGTGTGTGTGTGTGTGTGTGTGTGTGTGTGTGTGTGTGT
>NW_014603836.1:0-425 GCF_000485595.1 Priapulus caudatus | reverse complement strand
CCTGCATCTACATCTGGTGCGCAGATGAAAACTGGCAGCTTACTTCCATCGTAGAGTTGCACGCAAAAGCTTCACCACCGTGGCCTATTTATGCCTTATAATAGATGTCCACGCCGAAATGGCATCAATCATGGCAGTAAACTCTCTCGTTGTATATAGGGCTGTCAGTTACTGAATTGTGGGTCTGAAATATAACTAATTGATATCACCATATACAGCCATAACCTGCGATAGAAGACGATACGGTGTATCGATCTCAATCTGTGTCTGTCGCTGTATCTGTGCGTGTGTGTGTTTGTGCGTGCGTGCGTGCGTGTGTGTGTGTGTGTGTGTGTGTGTGTGTGTGTGTGTGTGTGTGTGTGTGTGTGTGTGTGTGTGTGTGTGTGTGTGTGTGTGTGTGTGTGTGTGTGTGTGTGTGTGTGTGT
>NW_014603835.1:0-425 GCF_000485595.1 Priapulus caudatus | reverse complement strand
GTACTCTGTGCAAGTACTCGTACATAAAATGGACTTGAAACCTTCCAGGGACATACCCTGGTTGATTTTTTGGTATTCGGGAAATTGCTTGTACTTTTCAAAGACGTCCAGCCACGCCTGCTCTGACAAGGGGGGGATAATGCCTATCAGCGGCTTCCATTCCACCATAGACAAGCCCGAATGGGTCAGGCGTGTTGCGCCTCCCAGCAAAATCATGCCGAAGATGATCGCCGCGCAAAATATAAGCCAGCTTGCAATTTGGCGGTCGTGATGTGCTTGTTCAATGCCTAACATGATTGAGTGTTCTCTCAGGACTAAAACGTCATCTCGGGCACAACATCGGGCACCACCAATTCACCGGCGGTCAACGCGATGATTTCTTCAACGGTCACGCCTGGAGCGCGTTCGCGCAGCACAAATTTTCC
>NW_014603834.1:0-425 GCF_000485595.1 Priapulus caudatus | reverse complement strand
AACCTGCCTGGTTTACACTCGCCCTGACCTTGCCTGAAGCTAGTGAGAGCTGGTTGCGAGAATTCAGTCGCGGCTTGTTTGATATGGCCAATCAGTTCGGGATTAGTTTAGTGGGTGGTGACACGACTCGTGGGCCGCTCAGTATCACTATTCAGGTGCAGGGTTATGCGCCTGTAGGGCAGGCATTGCGGCGTGATGGAGCTCAGGCAGGCGACTTGGTTTATGTGTCAGGTTCGTTGGGTGATGCAGGCGCAGGTCTTGCTTTAGCGCTGTCGGGCAATATTGATGAGACCGATTATTTAGTGTCTCGATTCCTGTCACCAACTGCCCGTATTGCTAGTGGGCTCGCGCTACGAGATGTTGCATCGGCAGCCATTGATATTTCTGATGGGCTGTTGGCGGACTTGGGGCATATTCTCAAGCGC
>NW_014603833.1:0-425 GCF_000485595.1 Priapulus caudatus | reverse complement strand
GTCGGTTTAGGACTCGGTATTTTTGGTTTCGCTGCAAAATATGTTATTAAATTATATCTTTCAAGCCATATGGCTTAAGGGCATCTCTATTAATTATTTAAAAAATACACTTAGCAAATAACAGAAATCATTAGCAAGACTGCGCAGCAGAACCATTCATGGCATTGAATCTTCTTGATTTCGTAAATGATCAGCCATTAAGGTAACTTCCATCATCAAATCCTCACGCGTTTCTGTAGTAATTGACAATTGGTTTGCTGCATTATGCGCACATAACAACCACTGATCCCTCTCCTTATCGCCAATTTTAAAATGCATATGTTTCTGCCTCAGATGAGGGTGCCCAAAGGCCTGCATATACAATGGTGGCCCACCCAGCATACCGCTTAAAAACATAAATAATCGCTCGCGTACTACCGATAAAT
>NW_014603832.1:0-425 GCF_000485595.1 Priapulus caudatus | reverse complement strand
TCTTCTTCTCTCTCTCACTCTCTCTCTCTCTCTCTCTCTCTCTCTGTCTCTCTCTCTCTCTCTCTTGCGCACTCTACCTCTTTTCTCTCTCTTTCGCTCTGTATCTCCCTCCCTCCCTGCTTCCCCCCCCCCACTTCCGCCCTCCTCCCCCTACCTCCCTTCCTAAAACCCACCCACCCTCCCTCCCCTGTATCTCACTGAAACTTTTGCTCTCTTCCCTCGTGATCATAATCACACCGTCTTCCTCGGGCGTTATAGCACCCTCCTTCCTCGGGCGTTATAGCGCCCTCCTTCCTCGGGCGTTATAGCGCCCTCCTTCCTCGGGCGTTATAGCGCCCTCCTTCCTCGGGCGTTATAGCCTCCTTTCGTTATCTAACAGTCTCCACCCACTCTCCTCTTTCTCAAGCATATACCTCCTCCTCCTC
>NW_014603831.1:0-425 GCF_000485595.1 Priapulus caudatus | reverse complement strand
ATAGAACCCCCACACACCCCACTCTCCTCTACTACATAGGATCCCCTCGTTCCGCTCACCCTCCTCTACCGAATAATATGTCCACGTACCCCATCCCCGTCTAACACATAGGATTCCCAAGACTTCTCTTCTACTACATGGAATTCCTCAGGCACCCCTACCCATATCTACTGCATAGATTTCTCACATACCCTACCCTCCTCTGCTACATAGAAGCCCCCGTATCTCCAATCCTTCTCTACTACATGAAATCTTCACTTACTCCACCACCTACCTCCCATTCTTCTTCACCACATAGATTCCCCCCCCTACCTCCCATCTTTCTATACTACATAGAACCCCGACGTACCCCACCCTTCTTTAATATACACCCAACTGTCCGCTTCACACCCTGCCCCACTATATAGAAACCCCGACACTCACCA
>NW_014603829.1:0-425 GCF_000485595.1 Priapulus caudatus | reverse complement strand
CGGGAAGATATTCGCCGCCGCCATTTCTTTAATCGAATGACCATAGTCAATAAGGGCGCTCTCGACGTTCTTGGCAGATGCTTCTTCAAGGAACAGATTTAATGGTTTTAAACGCCGTTCGATGTACAGATGTCGGATAATGAGGCGGCCATCTTCGATTTCCAAACTATTGGCGATTTTCTTTTTCAGTTCGAGCAGTAGTTCATCCGAGAAGCGCGACAGTGGAAAAGACACATAAGAAAATTCCAAAGTGTCAGCCAGACGACCTACGCGGTCATGCATCTTTACTAATTGATATTTCTGTTTTACCAACTGGCGCGTCACTTGTTTGGGTGGTGCAAAGTGATCATTGATGACTTTAAATACAAAAGGGTATGAGGGTAGGGTGAAGACGCTCATGACCATGCCTTTGGTGCCAGAACTTA
>NW_014603828.1:0-425 GCF_000485595.1 Priapulus caudatus | reverse complement strand
CTGCTGCCATTCATCCGCCGTGAATATGCCGTGGTCCGGAGAAGTAGCCGGGGGGGGGGAGAGGCAGGCCTCCACCTCCGCTCTCCAGCGTGTGTGCGCTGCTGAAGCCACGTACGCACGCATACCCGGCTTAGTTGCCATGACAGCATCCATAAATCTATAAATTTTGCCCAAGCTGCCGCCGCGCGCGTATGCGTACGTAGGTGGGTGGCGGTGGCGGTAGTGGTGGTGGTCGTCGTGGTGGTGGTGGTGGTGGTGATGGTGGTGGCGGTGGTGGTGGTGGTGGTGATGGTGGTGGGTGGTGGGTGGTGGGTGGTGGTGGGTGGTGGTGGTGGTGATGGTGGTGCATGGTGCATGGTGCGTGGTGCGTGGTGTGATAGTGGTGGCGGGGGTGGTAGTGGTGGTACAGCAGGTGGTGGGTGGTG
>NW_014603827.1:0-425 GCF_000485595.1 Priapulus caudatus | reverse complement strand
CTCTGTGACCAGGTACACGATGTTATAGCTTACCTCTGTGACCAGGGACACGATGTTATAGCTTACCTCTGTGACCCGTGACACGATGTTATAGCTTACCTGTGTGAGCAGGGCCACGATGTTATAGCTTACCTCTGTGAGCAGGGCCACGATGTTCTAGCTTACCTCTGTGAGCAGGGCCACGATGTTATAGCTTACCTGTGTGACCAGGGCCACGATGTTATAGCTTACCTCTGTGACCAGGGACACGATGTTATAGCTTACCTCTGTGACCCGTGACACGATGTTATAGCTTACCTGTGTGACCCGTGACACGATGTTATAGCGTACCTCTGTGAGCAGGGCCACGATGTTATAGCTTACCTCTGTGACCCGTGACACTATGTTATAGCTTACCTCTGTGAGCAGGGCCACGATGTTATAGC
>NW_014603826.1:0-425 GCF_000485595.1 Priapulus caudatus | reverse complement strand
TATATTTAAGGTTGTTGTTGAAAAACTTGAGAAAGAGATGTTCTCAAAAACTCGCGAAATAAAAAATTTACACCTCATTCTATTTTTACATTTATTTATATGTACTTATGTAATACATATATTATATATATATATATATATATATGACAGAGAGGCGATGAGACTGTACGATCTCACTGCGGTACGGCATAATTTTCAACAACCCATATGAATGTCTCATTAGAATTCAAACACAACCTACCACAAGCAAACCTGAGAATATAACAACAACATAATTCAACACAAACCAAATATAAACAATATATATTATAATATCAATACAATATATTAAAGGTTGTTGTTGCAAAACTTGAAAAGAGATGTTCTCAATAGCTCGCGAAATAAAAATTTACACCTCATTCTATTTTACATTTATTTATATGTAC
>NW_014603825.1:0-425 GCF_000485595.1 Priapulus caudatus | reverse complement strand
GAATCCCACCGTCTTCACCACGGATAACGACCGCACGCTCGTTGCCAAGTTCCTGACATTTGTAGTCACCGGTATTCGGAATATCCGAGACATGCCCGACCCAGAACCAGTTGTGCAAAAACACCTGATCCATTTCGAGCTGTGAGAGCTCTTCGTTGTTAAATGCCCAGGCGGGTAAGCCTTTGCGGCCGTTGCCGGTTTTGCTAAAAACCTGCTCGGCACTTAGAAACTTCATGCCGCCGGGCTCCAGATACCTTCGTCGATGCAATCTTGCATGGCGCGTTCGACGCCGGTACGCAGGATTAAAACCATTTCGTCAATTTGATCTTTGGTAATCGTTAACGGTGGTGACATCACGCACATATTGATAATCGGGCGCACGATTAAACCGAGTTCCTGGCAATGCTTATCGATCCGGTTACCAA
>NW_014603824.1:0-425 GCF_000485595.1 Priapulus caudatus | reverse complement strand
AGATTTAGTCTCTTTCTTGCTTTTGGCATTAGTGTAGTGTCTTCCGCTTATTTGGCATACTATTTGTTTTTAGTTACTAAGAGACGCGCGTTACTACTCTTTTATTCATATTTATTTTTTGGAATAATTTTGTTCTGCCACCGTCTATATGTGAGTTAACGGGAGTTTTTATGAAAGTTGTTAAAAATCTGGTTGCGGCTTTTTCACTAAAGTCAGAGTTTGCCGCGAGACGTAACAAGCTTTATCGTATTGCCTATTCGTGGTGTCATGACCCCGCATTAGCTGATGATTTGGTGCAAGAGACTATTTATAAAGCGATTAAAAATGCAGCTAAATTACGCGATATTGAGACCATCGATACTTGGTTATATCGAATTTTATATAATTGCTGGCAGGACTTTCTGCGTGTTAAAGGGCGTAATGTC
>NW_014603823.1:0-425 GCF_000485595.1 Priapulus caudatus | reverse complement strand
GCACTATGCACTATGCACCATGCACCATGCACCATGCACTATGCACTATGCACTATGCACTTTGCACTATGCACTATGCACCATGCACTATGCAGTATGCACTATGCACTACGCACTATGCATTATGCACTATGCACTATGCACCATGCACCATGCACTATGCACCATGCATCATGCACTATGCACTATGCACTATGCACTATGCACTATGCGTTATGCACTATGCACTATGCACTATGCACTATGCACTCTGCACTATGCACTTCGGTGTATGCACTATGCACTATGCACTATGCATTATGCACTATGCATTATGCATTATGCACTATGCACTATGCAATATGCACTATGCACTATGCTGCATGGTTGGTGCATAGTGCATAGTGCATGCACAATGCACCATGCACTATGCAGTATGCACTAGG
>NW_014603822.1:0-425 GCF_000485595.1 Priapulus caudatus | reverse complement strand
GAGAGAGAGAGGGAGAGAAAGAAAGACAAAGCGAACGAGAGAGAGAAATTTGCTCGCGGGTACCGTCACGCCGGCATGCACATGTACATGCGCGCGTGCGTAAGTGCGTGCGTGCGTGCGTGCGTGCGTGCGTGCGTGCGTGCGCGCACCGCTGCGAATTCAGGTTTCACTCTTTGTTTCTTCTGCCGGACCGCGTTCTATTTTGTTATTTGTTTGCTGGCTGACTAGCGGGGGTTCCGTGAGCGGAGGGGCGGCAGCAGCAGCAGCTGGAGCAGCAGCGACCTTTCTCTGCAGCGGTATCTTTCGGATTTAGAGATCGTTCGTATATAGCACCGCGGGCGCGGACCGATCAACATTCTCATTAGCAGCCCTGAGTCGGTAAACGAGTGTTAACTGGAAATTGTTCAATGTTCGCGTGCATGACC
>NW_014603821.1:0-425 GCF_000485595.1 Priapulus caudatus | reverse complement strand
CGGTCACAAGCTCTCAGGTAACTCGAAGAATTAACACCACAGGTGTTGAGACTACATCGATACGTGTGGCTATCGATAAAGTCGATGCGCTTGTGAATCTGGTTGGTGAGCTGGTTATCACACAATCGATTCTTAGTCGAAATTGTGAGTCACTTCCCGATGAATATGTCGAAGAAATAACAGAGAGCCTGTCTCAACTTGAGAGAAATACTAGAGACCTGCAGGAGCAGGCGATGAGTATACGCATGTTACCCATTGATTTTGCATTCCAGAGATTGCCACGAATCGTTCATGATTTGAGCCTTGCCTTAGGTAAAAAGGTGGACTTGACGTTCTTTGGTGAATCGACAGAACTCGATAAAACCGTGCTTGAGAAGATCGGTGATCCTCTGATGCATTTGGTTAGAAACGCACTCGATCATGGC
>NW_014603820.1:0-425 GCF_000485595.1 Priapulus caudatus | reverse complement strand
TTGCCCCGGGTTCCCCTATGCTTGTTCATGGCCGTTTACGGTTATTCCCCTTCTACAAGAGCATATTGCGCAACTATTGGCGATAGCCTACTTTTCAGAATACTAGCTTAGTTACGGTTCCTAACGTCAGGAAATTCACCTTCGAGCCTCCTGTTCTTCCGCGTATAAAAAAACGAGTAAACAAATTTAAATGACAAATTTATAGTTTCTTGAATTTAAAACAACCCACACAGTCACCCACCCACCCACCTACACAAAGACCCACCCACCAACCCGTACTACTTGCCCACCCACCCACTTACCCACCCACGGGCTACACGCTTATTGCTACATAGTACATACTTTCATCATGAGTTCCTGAGATAGAAGTACATACAAGCATATACTTGCTAGCTCTCTTGACATTCGGGTATAAGTAAACATAT
>NW_014603819.1:0-425 GCF_000485595.1 Priapulus caudatus | reverse complement strand
CATCGCATCGTTCCCTCTATGGAACTTATCTCTAATCAGATTATCGCCAGATAACTATGACGACATGGGTTCTATGGGCAGGCCTTACCTCGATGCCAGCCGTGATGTGTGGCAAAAGCTGTGTATGACAGAAGAGGACATGGTTATTCGACGGAGAGAGCGTGCCCCAATGCGCACAGCGCACGTACTGGAAGGTGCCGGCGAAAAAGACCTAAAATTATATAAGGCTCAGGTAGAAGATGATCAAAAGGATGGATCAACCAACTACTATCTCAATAAAAAAGGTGCGGTTACAGCTGTTCAGGGTGATACAAATCTTGATCACATCAAAGATGTGGTTTATCTGCTCGACACGTTCTATTCAGGCTCTCCCGCACCTAAAGGCCTGTTTGGTTACAGCGAAGGTCTCAATAGAGACATCCTTG
>NW_014603818.1:0-425 GCF_000485595.1 Priapulus caudatus | reverse complement strand
ATATATATATATATATATATATATACACATACATACATACATACATACATAATTATCAAAACGCCAAGCGTTGTCGTCGAGAAGTTTCGCTTCTTGTAGAAATTGGTGCCAATCTATGGTTCTCCTCTGAATGACAACAACGCGCGGCCCATTAGCAGAAGCGACGTCTTTCATGAGCGCTACTGTCTGCCATTGAGCCATCAGCCATCTTATGACGATGCCCATGTCTAGAATTTCTCGACCGCGCGCATTTATAAACGAACTTTATTTTTTCCCGTTGGGCGTAATATCTCATCCGCATTCCGGCGAACGCAATCACATGACCCATTAGGAGACGAAATGATTCCCATGCAGAGAGAGAGAGAGAGAGAGAGAGAGAGAGAGAGAGAGAGAAGAGAGAGAGAGAGAGAGAGAGAGAGAGAGAG
>NW_014603817.1:0-425 GCF_000485595.1 Priapulus caudatus | reverse complement strand
CGTTACTGCAAACAGAATCGTGAATAATAGTAGTAACCATGGTTACCACGAAATGCTACCTCGAACACTGGACGAATATTCGAGAGAAAAAAAAGGTCGGCGTTACCGAACGAGGGAAACTTGCATACATAAGACTCGCTTGCATACATAACACTCGCTTGCCCCCCCCCCCTCGCCCACGTCACATAATAGAGGGTGGAGTTACTGAGCGTGCACTTACCACAATAACATGGACCGGTAGCTGGAGGGTAACTGGTGGAGACTGATTATAAATGCACTCACATAAGTGTGGAGAGCAACGCTGACACTGAGCCTACCTAGCTATCTAGCTACCTACCTACCTACCTAGCTAGTTATCCATCCATCCACCCATATCACTGACAATGAGCCTACCTAGCATGCTATCCATCCATCCACCCTCATCG
>NW_014603816.1:0-425 GCF_000485595.1 Priapulus caudatus | reverse complement strand
GCTTCGTGTCCTTTGGCATACTGCTAGATAATGGCCAGATTTGCTGTGTGGCTTTTATGGTTTTATCTGCCTCATCAAGTAGCGGTTTTACTTTTTCGGTAAGTTCAGGAATTGTTTCAACCTGTTTTTGTATGGCGTCAAGTAGTATTAGGCTTTTCTCAGTGATAACTTTTAAGTTAGCTGTGCTAGTTAGAACATCTTGTTGCATGTTTTTGTCGTACAGTGCGCTGCCAGCTAAACCTTTGCCTTGGTTAATTTGTTTTGTAATCGTTTTTAGGTCGTTACTTATGGATGCCAAGTTATCGAGATTGGTGCTAACTTGTTGTGGATCTATAGCCGTTAGGATTTCATTGAATTTTTCGATGGAATCTTGAAGCGTGGCAATGACGGGTTCAAATTGCGAGACAAGTTTTACCAAGTTAAGC
>NW_014603815.1:0-425 GCF_000485595.1 Priapulus caudatus | reverse complement strand
GTGTGTGTGTGTGTGTGTGTGTGTGTGTGTGTGTGTGTGTGTGTGTGTGTGTGTGTGTGTGTGTGTGCGTGCGTGAGAGTGCGTGTAACGGTTTCGTGCGTGCGTGCGTGCGTGGGTGCGTGGGTGCGTGCGTGCGTGCGTGCGTGCGTGCGTGCGTGTGCGTGCGTGCGTATGTGCGTGCGTACGCATGGGTTTAGTCGCGTGTGCTCACTGACACCCGAGTGATTCAATTTTGAAAGAGAATCATTTCTGCGATATTAGTATAAACATGGGGCTGGGTGATGGGTGCGCGAGCGAGGGGGAGGGTGTGTGTTGTCTCACAGCTTAAACCAGCCACAAGGGAAATCAAAGACAACCATGATATCTAAGCATCTCTCTCTCTCTCGCTGCTTCTCGCTATCTCTCTTTCTCGCCTGCTCTCTCTC
>NW_014603814.1:0-425 GCF_000485595.1 Priapulus caudatus | reverse complement strand
AGGATGCCGGTGTTGACACGAGAGCATTGGTTTGTCCAAGATCGTGCAGCCGAGCTCCTTATCGTGCACGCGCACATGCGTGTACATACACGCGGGCGTGTACCTGCGGCCTGCGTACAATAGGTGCACGTGAGTGTATCTGCCGTGCACAGATGCACATGACCGCATGCGTGCATGTGTATGTGCGCGCACGTGTGTATGTGCACGCACGCGTGTATGTGCAAGCACGCGTGTACGAGCACGCATGCGTGTACGTGCACGCACGCGTGTATGCGCACGCACGCGTGTATGCGCACGCATGCGTGTATGCGTACGCATGCGTGTACGTGCACGCACGCGTGTACGTGCACGCATGCGTGTACGTGCACGCACGCGTGTACCTGCACGCACGCGTGTACGTGCACGCACGCGTGTACCTGCATGCA
>NW_014603812.1:0-425 GCF_000485595.1 Priapulus caudatus | reverse complement strand
CTCTCTCTTCTCTCTCTCTCCTTCCTTCCTCTCCCCCACCTACTCCACTCTTCCTCTCTCCCACTCTCTCTCTCTCTCTATCTCTATCTATATATATATATATCTTTCTCCGTTCCCTCTAATTCGCCAGGAGAATCTCTGCACATGCTTACACAGTAGATTACCACACAAACCCGCGTCGCATTTACATATTAATGACATATTTCGTACACATTTTAGAGATTTCGCGTACACATCACAGCGCCGTCGGGCGCCTCGCTTGCAAATTATCACCAGCCACTATAGAGATTTCCTAAGTCTATCTATGTAATTATATATGCAACAGCAGCAGCAGTAGTGGCGGCGGCGGTGATGAGTCCCTGAGGCCGACTCATCAAAGCTATCATAGGCACCGCCTAGAGCTTTTTAGCATTTTTTTAGCTGTG
>NW_014603811.1:0-425 GCF_000485595.1 Priapulus caudatus | reverse complement strand
TTGGTGGAGGTAATAACAACAACAACAACAACAACAACAATAGCACAGTACAACACAATATAAACCAGTATTAGAGACGTTCTTCTGTCTCAGGGTTCCGTCATCAACGTCGTCAACAAGCAGGACCCTGATTGGTGGATGGGTGAAGTGAACGGCAACCAGGGCCTCTTCCCGTCCAATTACGTGCAATCGCTGAACGACGCTCAGGTTCAAGGTCGCGGCACGTCCCCCGTGCCCGCGCAGTGTAAGTACGCTCGCTTGTTTCTCTCGTCGGGGTGCCCTCTGGCGCCGTGTAGTGTTAGTGTAGTGTAGTGTGTGTGTGTGCGTGCGTGCGTGCGTGCGTGCGTGCGTGCGTGTGAGGGGAGGAGGGGGTAAGGTCTCACTAGCCATGGTCGGATAGTTAGTAATGCCAGAACTACGACTCC
>NW_014603810.1:0-425 GCF_000485595.1 Priapulus caudatus | reverse complement strand
ACCATCATCATCATCACCACCACCACCATCATCATCATTATCATCATCATCACCACCACCACCACCATCACCACCACCACCATCATCATCACCATCATCACCATCATCATCATCATCGTCACCACTACCACCACCACCATCATCATCATCATTGTCGTCGTCGGCATCGTACGCGGCTCCGAGAGGTCAGCCATCACCGTGACGTGATGTGATGCGGTACAGGGTTGCAGCATCACAGAGCTTCAGCAGCAGCAGCTTCAGCTTCAGCCTCGGCTTCAGCGTTCAAGCATCGTTAAATTATGCATCAGCAGATGCAGGAGCAAGCATGCAGTAAGCAGATGCCAGCTAGCAACGTCGCAGCGTGGCAGAGTGTCTCCTCTGTCTGATCGTTAGCCTGCATCTACCTGCATTGAGATGATGGCTTA
>NW_014603809.1:0-425 GCF_000485595.1 Priapulus caudatus | reverse complement strand
TAATGGGAGTGCACAGTCAGGAGACATACTTGCACGCCGCACGGAAACGCAGCCTATGCGCACAGACAGGTATGGTCAGACACCTTTGCGTGGTCACGTACACGTGCTCGCGTGCACACTACACACGCAGATACACGCAGATACACACTAACACGCAGATACGAACATTCGCAAAGGTATGCAATGTACGCAGTTATTAACATCAGAAAGAGAGAGGAGAGGGGAGGGGAGGGGATAGTGAGAGTTTGCACTCTAAGATGGCATGCGTAATATGGCGACCCCCCACTGATCGTGCAAATATTTGACACCGATTGTTATGCTAGGCTCTCTTCCTGTATCTGTCTTTCTCTCTCTCTCTCTCCCTCTCTCCCTCTCTCGCTCTCGCTCTCTCTCTCTTTCTCTCTCTCTCTTTCTCACTCTCTCTC
>NW_014603808.1:0-425 GCF_000485595.1 Priapulus caudatus | reverse complement strand
GAGAGAGAGAGAGAGAGAGAGAGAGAGAGAGAGAGAGAGAGAGAGAGAGAATGGGAGAGAGAGATACAGTAACTGTTAGTGTGCGAGTGAGGTGGTGTGGGAAGAATGCAAAAAAGATGTGAACAAGTAAAAAATGTAGCAAGAGGTCTTCGGGTAGGCAATAAATTAGGAGGATCCGTGAATAGAAGATATATTCAATGGTTACATTGCAAAATGAATTGAGAATATGTATTGAAAATAGTTTGAATTATGACGTATATGTGCGTAGGTATTTGTGACCGAGAGCGTGGTTGGGCCACCAACCTTGCTGTAGGTCTATGCAATATTTCCCGTAGTGATGCGATTTGAAGTAATTATTTTAAACAGTCTTCGTGACCGTTCTCGTATTTTTTTGACAACTACCATGCACACTGGTATTGCTTGAA
>NW_014603807.1:0-425 GCF_000485595.1 Priapulus caudatus | reverse complement strand
ATACATACATACATACATATATACATATATATAATTTATATATATGCGAAGCTGATTCGTGTTGCGTCGAGGCAAGTGAGAAACGTTCTTCGCTACGTGTTGCTGCTGTCTATGTTGACAGTCGGTGTAGACGCACATGACATAGAGCAGTAAGTGGGTCAGCGTATTCACGCCTTATGAAATATCCCGATAGCAAACTAATCGCGGCTGATGTCGATTCTGCAGGGAGCGATTCTTTTTCGATGAGAAATCAGACGGTGAGAGTTTCTTCCTCCGCGTGCGCGCATCCACGCAGGGCTTTTCTTTCGTGTCGCTATAGAAGACACTGTTGACAGTGATCAGCAGATGGCTGCGCTTGCGGACACACCCACACGCGCGCACACGCACACACACGCACACACAGCGATACACACACGCGCGACGCG
>NW_014603806.1:0-425 GCF_000485595.1 Priapulus caudatus | reverse complement strand
TCTCTCTCTCTCTCTCTCTCTCTCTCTCTCTCTCTCTCTCTCTCTCTCTGACATGCACAACACACGCGCGCACGCACGCACGCACACCACACGCACACGCACGCACGCACGCACACACACACGCACACCACACGCACGCACACACCTCTTTATCGCTCTCTCTCTCTCTCTCTCTCTTTTTCTCCCACCTATCTGTCTCTCCCCTCTCTCTCTCGCTCTGTGTCTGTGTGTCTCCCTCTCGCTCGCTCCCCCTCTCCCCTGCTCTATCTCTCTTCTATGGCGTGTACAGCCAGCTCGCTAGCATGCGTTTCGAATAGTCACCACCAGCGCTAACGTTCATACGGCTTCCTGTTACACGTGAACAGTGTCAACATAACGCGACACTATGAAGCATTCTCTCTGTGTGTGGGAGGGAGAGAGAGAGA
>NW_014603805.1:0-425 GCF_000485595.1 Priapulus caudatus | reverse complement strand
GAGAGAGAGAGAGAGAGAGAGAGAGAGAGAAAGAGAGAATGAGAGAGAGTGGGGGTGAGAAAGAGAAACAGCGAGAGATAGAGAGAAAGAGAGAGAGAATGAGAGAGAGAGGGCGGAGATTAGTGTGACAACAGGGGTTCTGCTTTATGACTTTCTGACCTTACCCAGATGATGAAGCATTCAGCCGCACAAGCACGCAAGCACGAGGTCAGGCAGGCAGCAATCACGCAAGCACGAAGTCAGGCAGGCAGCAAGCAGGGAGGCAGGTAGGCAGTCAGTCAGACAGGGAGGCAGGCAGGCAGGCAGGCAAGCAGGTAGCCAACACAAACAGGTGGGCATGTAGATAGGCAGGCAGGCAGGCAAGCAGGCAGGCAGGCAGGCAGGCACGCAGGTAGGCAGGCAGGCATGCAGGCATAAAGGCAGGC
>NW_014603804.1:0-425 GCF_000485595.1 Priapulus caudatus | reverse complement strand
GTCCGGGTTGTTGAAACTTATCGTATAAGGTAAGGGTGTGTTGGCCGGGACATAAGCATTCCCTGATGGGTCGAGAACGCCTTGAGGGCCACGAATACTGGCAATAGCATTACTGTCCGTGTTTTGCTGTGCTGCCAGTATCAAGTACTGAGTCAGGTTTAGTGCCTGAGGACCGATGGGATTAAAGTCCTCATCCAGCAAGCCCTGTCGCCTTAGGTATTCTAACTCAGTAACACTACCGGCAAATACATTGAAGTTGATAAAGTGAGTGTCGGCTGCAGCATCTCTTGTCAAATATTCCGGCGATACTAATTCAGGCACTGGAATCTCAGCCGTATCACCGGTTTGGGTACTACGAACCTCTATATATTCGGTGCCCCATACTGTGGCATCGGGGTCTCCAGCCCATTTGGCGGTATCACCAT
>NW_014603803.1:0-425 GCF_000485595.1 Priapulus caudatus | reverse complement strand
GGTCTACTTGAAGTCATGATATGTGCGCTGCGAGCCTGTGTTAAAACACCAACTCACTGATTAGAGCCGAAGCTCTCTTTCTTTTTCGGTCAACGCTGCCTGGAATGATTCACGAGAGAAAATTTTCTCAGCATAATCAAGCACAGATTGAGCCGCTTTAGGCAGTTCTATATCGTAGTGAGGTAGACGCCATAATACGGGTGCGATGCTTGCGTCTGCCAGGGTGAATTCTTCACTTAGGAAGAATGGCATGGCAGAGAACACCTCAGCAGTTGAAGCGATGCTTTCAGTAAGTTCTTTACGAGCTTTAGCAACCGCTTTCTCACCTTTGGTCTCGATGATATCGACCAACGGATACCAGTCGTTCTCAATTCTGAACAGTGCAAGACGTGTCTGTCCGCGAGCCACAGGGCCAACAGGCATTA
>NW_014603802.1:0-425 GCF_000485595.1 Priapulus caudatus | reverse complement strand
ATCTATAGTTCTATCTATAGTTCTATATATAGTTCTATCTATAGTTCTATCTATAGTTCTATCTATAGTTCTATCTATAGTTCTATCTTTAGTTCTATATATAGTTCTATAATCTATAGTTCTATCTATAGTTCTATCTATAGTTCTATCTATAGTTCTATATATAGTTCTATCTATAGTTCTATCTATAGTTCTATAATCTATAGTTCTATCTATAGTTCTATATATAGTTCTATCTATAGTTCTATATATAGTTCTATCTATAGTTCTATATATAGTTCTATCTATAGTTCTATCTATAGTTCTATATATAGTTCTATCTATAGTTCTATATATAGTTCTATCTATAGTTCTATCTATAGTTCTATCTATAGTTCTATAATCTATAGTTCTATCTATAGTTCTATATATAGTTCTATCTATAG
>NW_014603801.1:0-425 GCF_000485595.1 Priapulus caudatus | reverse complement strand
AGAGAGAGAAAGAGAGAGAGAGAGAGACCCAGCGTGCGCGTGTCTTAGTGTATGTATATATACCGTGTTAGCTCACCACTCCGCCTGGCTTCACAGCTATATCTGAATCCAGCTATCACTTATAGCTGGGAGAGGGAAAAGAAAGAGAGAGAGAAGAAAGGGAACGAAGGAGGAAGAGTGAGAGAGAGAGAGAGAGAAAGAAAGACAGAGAGAGGGAGATAGGACGGGAGAGTGTGCGAGAGAGAGAAAGAGAGCGAGTGATAGCAACAAAAAGAGAAAGCGAGAAATAAAGAGAGAGAGAGAGAGAGACGAGAGAGAGAGAGAGAGAGAGAGAGAGAGAGAGAGGTAGGGGAAAAAAAGAGAGAGATCATGAGAGAGAGAGATGTGGGGAGATATGGAACAGAGAGAAGGCGAAAGCGAGAGAA
>NW_014603800.1:0-425 GCF_000485595.1 Priapulus caudatus | reverse complement strand
GAACATACAGAACACTCACCAGCCATCAGTAAGAACATAAGAACAGCAGAACACTCACCAGCGATCAGTAAGAACATACAGAACACTCACCAGCCATCAGTAAGAACATAAGAACAGCAGAACACTCACCAGCCATCAGTAAGAACATACAGAACACTCACCAGCCATCAGTAAGAACATAAGAACAGCAGAACACTCACCAGCCATCAGTAAGAACAGCAGAACACTCACCAGCCAGACAAGGAGCGGGATGACAAGCATCGTGTAAGTGACGGCTGAGTAGACGTTGCCGCGCCGCTGCTCGGGGATGATGTCGGGTGACTTGAGCAGCACGATGGCGAGGATGACAGCGTACAGCACGCCGATGAGAGCCACAGACAGCACGATCCATGTCGGAATCAAGATCACCTGGCCGGAATAAAGGA
>NW_014603799.1:0-425 GCF_000485595.1 Priapulus caudatus | reverse complement strand
TGTGTGTGTGTGTGTGTGTGTGTGTGCGCGTGTGTGTGTGTGTCTATCTAGTGTATGCGTGCTGCTTGCGTGCGTGCGTGTTACTGTATGCGTGCTGCTTGCGTGCGTGCGTGTTACTGTATGAGTGCTGCTTGCGTGCGTGCGTGTTACTGTATGAGTGCTGCTTGCGTGCGTGCGTGTTACTGTATGAGTGCTGCTTGCGTGCGTGCGTGTATGTGTGCGACACAACACGTTGAGTTCGGCGTGAATATTTCCATTACATTCGACGTTGCGTTAAATTAAGAAGAGCTTTCATGCATATCCTAATCACATCGACTGCTCTTACCGTGGGCGGATGGCGGGAGCTGATGTGTGTGTGTGTGTGTGTGTGTGTGTGTGTGTGTGTGTGTGTGTGAGAGAGAGAGAGAGAGACGGAGAGAGAGAGA
>NW_014603798.1:0-425 GCF_000485595.1 Priapulus caudatus | reverse complement strand
ACAGAGAGACATGTAGGCCGGAGAAACGCCGCAGCCACACACTGTGAGAGAGTACTGAACGAGAGTGAAGGATGCGTGTGTGTTTGCAGCGCGCGTGTGATTGCAGGCTTTGAATTACAAATTGCAACGCGATTCGGCGTAGTTATATTGAGGTACAGCAAGCACGCTCCGTGGGACATGTCTACATTAGGATAGACTGCGAACCTCGTATATATATATAATATCAAGAGCTAATAATACCTTATTAGCTCTTATTATTATTAGGTATTAGGTATTAGGTATTAGGTATTAGGTATTATTAGCTCTTGATAATATATGTTTGTGTGTGTGTGTGTGTGTGTGTGTGTGTGTGTGTGTGTGTGTGTGTGTGTGTGTGTGTGTGTGTGTGTGTGTGTGTGTGTGTGTGTGTGTGTGTGTGTGTGTGT
>NW_014603797.1:0-425 GCF_000485595.1 Priapulus caudatus | reverse complement strand
AAAGAAGCTTCGAATTGGCTGACTAGTTGGTCGTGGCATCATTTTTTCTAGTCATTGTGACAATATTAAGACATATTTAGTGTAATTACCCTGTATTACCAGCCAGAGACTGCTAAAATTTACTTAATTGAAGCTTTTCATAAAATATCTCGGAAATAATGGCTAACACACTGATTACACAGCTAAACAACCCTGCTGTGTTGCAAGCAACAAATCAAAGATTGGCGACTATGGTGAGTTTAATTCTCATTATTGCGAGTGCTTATTTATTGGCAAAAATCACTTGGATGATTTTCTCTCCAGAGGATGAATCATTGTTAACACCGGCTGCGCAGCAAACCAGATTATTAGTCAATCAGCAGTCCCAGCAGAATAACTTCAGAAACCTGTCTTCCGCGAACCTGTTTGGGGTTGCTGATCAAGTA
>NW_014603796.1:0-425 GCF_000485595.1 Priapulus caudatus | reverse complement strand
GTCAAGAAAGGGGGCGATTAAAGGGTGGCCATTGCTTATTCCGGTATCTAGAATACATACATAAGTAGGGTTATCTTCAAAGATATTAAGTCTCTGAAGCAAATCATTTGACCACTCAGACTGTTGTTCAATGGGTAGTTCATCAAAAAAAGCCGCCGTCTCTTTGGCTCGACGTAATTCTGAAATTGTATTTAGCAGTAAACCACTTTGAGAAAACTGATCACGTGACCCTTTTGCCAGTAGTACTGTGCGTTCTGGGAATTCCAGCGTATACCGGGATACCTCGATGCCTGCACTTTCTGCTAATAAGTTGAAATCATGATTTACGGCCTGACGATCCCCCATAACGGGAAGCCATACTTCCCACCAAAACACTTCAGCCGAGTTAGCAGGCCAGTGGGCGTCATCGTCAGTCCACATTGCTT
>NW_014603795.1:0-425 GCF_000485595.1 Priapulus caudatus | reverse complement strand
TCCTGCTACAACAAACCATCCCCCATCCTGCTACAACAAACCTTCCACCCTCCCGCTACCACAAACCTTCTCTCCTCCCGCTACCACACCCCTTTCCCCTCCCGCTACCACAAACCTTCTCGCCTCCCGCTACCACAAACCTTCCCCCCTCCCGCTACGACAAATCTTTCCCCTCCCGCTACCACAAACCTCCCCCTCCCGCTACCACAAACCTCCCTTGATTCTTGGCGACGTTAGATGCCGCCACTTGGTTCCAGTGCAATCGATCCAGCTATTTTCGTTGATTGCTGGAAAGTATCGAAAGAGAAAGTTCGAACCTACTAGGCCACCGACCTTTTCTAATGGGGTGACATTTCGATTCAGCGAGGAATTAAATTTTAACCTCTCGTCTGGCGTCTCTCTCTCTCTCTTTCTCTCTCTCTCTC
>NW_014603794.1:0-425 GCF_000485595.1 Priapulus caudatus | reverse complement strand
TTATTTTTACTTCCAGCCTTACAGTATAGCTTTCACTTGCCAGAACTAGTGTGGGAGATTCAATTATTTCTACGGTTATTTGAGAGCGTGATTTAATAATAACGGATATTTTTTCCTCAGCTATCATTGCTGCATTTTGTCGTGAAGTGACACGATAAGGAATGCTATAACGCCCTGCAGGAACATCGGATGATGCCAGAGCACGTACAAGTCGTACTGTTTGTTCACCAGCTTTTAATGTGAATGAGTTACTCGGTGTAAGTAGTCGCCACCCATCAGGTAAGATGACGGTTTCGGTAAGGTGGATTTGTTTATTGCTACGATTAGTCACCGTAAAAGGTAAGGTAACAATACCGCGTTCTTGAGAAATAATAACGTGTTGTTTTGCAGTAACATTAATGAGTGATGCAGCATGGCTATGCAAT
>NW_014603793.1:0-425 GCF_000485595.1 Priapulus caudatus | reverse complement strand
GATGCTACTGCTGATGATGCTGCTGATGCTACTGATGATGCTGCTGATGCTGCTGCTGATGCTGCTGCTGATGCTACTGCTGATGCTGCTGCTAATGCTGCTGCTGATGCTGCTGATGCTGCTGCTACTGCTGATGCTGCTGATGCTGCTGCTACTGCTGATGCTGCTGATGATGCTGCTGATGCTACTGCTGATGATGCTGCTGATGCTACTGCTGATGCTGCTGATGCTGCTGCTGATGCTACTGCTGATGCTGCTGCTGATGCTACTGCTGATGATGCTGCTGATGCTACTGCTGATGCTGCTGCTGATGCTGCTGCTGCTGCTGCTGCTGATGCTACTGATGCTACTGCTGATGATGCTGCTGCTGCTACTGATGCTACTGCTGATGATGCTGCTGTTGCTGCTGCTGCTGCTGCTGCTGA
>NW_014603792.1:0-425 GCF_000485595.1 Priapulus caudatus | reverse complement strand
GTTGACACCGCGAGTCCGCGCACGACGCGCGTGGCGCGGTTGACACCGCGAGTCCGTGCACGACGCGCGTGGGCGCGGGTTGACACCGCGAGTCCGCGCACGGCGCGGGTTGACACCGCGAGTCCGTGCACGGCGCGGGTTGACACCGCAAGTCCGCGCACGACGCGCGTGGATGCGGGTTGACACCGCGAGTCCGTGCACGGCGCGGGTTGACACCGCGAGTCCGTGCACGACACGCGTGGATGCGGGTTGACACCGCGAGTCCGTGCACGGCGCGGGTTGACACCGCGAGTCCGTGCACGACACGCGTGGATGCGGGTTGACACCGCGAGTCCGCGCACGACGCGGGTTGACACCGCGAGTCCGCGCACGACGCGCGTGGGCGCAGGTTGACACCGCGAGTCCGCGCACGACGCGCGTGGATG
>NW_014603791.1:0-425 GCF_000485595.1 Priapulus caudatus | reverse complement strand
TCCCCAGCATCCCCATCCTTATCCTCATCCTCCCCAGCATCCTCATCATCCTCATCCTCCCCAGCATCCCCATCCTCATCCTCATCCTCCCCAGCATCCCCATCCTCATCCTCATCCTCCCCAGCATCCCTATCCTCATCCTCATCCCCACCAGCATCCCATCCTCATCATCCTCATCCTCACCAGCATCCCCATCCTCATCCTCATCGTCACCAGCATCCCCATTCTCATCATCACCAGCATGCGCAGCAGCAGCAGCTGAAGCCCTGCTAGTAGTGATCGGTCAGAGTCCGCGTCAGCATCCTCTCACTCTTATCATCAACATCAGCAGCTGATGAATGCTGCAGCAGCAGCGTGCTATTATATTAACGTGTGGCTGGCTGGCTGGCTGGCTGGCTGGTTGGTTGGTTGGTTGGTTGGCGTGG
>NW_014603790.1:0-425 GCF_000485595.1 Priapulus caudatus | reverse complement strand
CAATGCCAAATGTTTTGCTAACTGACTGTATACCACATGGTTATTTGAATAAATTTTTATGAAACATAAAACCATCGATTTTTCAGAAACCTATATGATACCCTAATCTTTGAAAGATTGCCAATAAGGTGTCCATTTAATTTGACTTTTATCTGCATTTGAAGTAGAAATAAAATATTCTTTAAAAATCGTGCAGAGTCAAATGAAATTATGCCGTAAATTACTCGTTTTACAAAACGTTTTGCATTTCATTATGCGGGTTATTCAAGGTTTTACCGTCAGATACTCGAACATTAGTAACCGCTTGGGAATATGTCATGTACAGATTTATTTCCAGTAGTACATCGAAAACCAATCGAATGCTTCCACGACCATGCCCATGTATGAAAACTGAACACTAAAGCTGTTATGGTGTAGAACCTATC
>NW_014603789.1:0-425 GCF_000485595.1 Priapulus caudatus | reverse complement strand
TATCTTCACCGTGTAAGTCACGAAATCACCCACACCTGTTTCTGAAACTGACGCTAATTTTTCTAGCACCAAGGCATGATCCGTGGCTGGATCAAGCGGTATATCCGCGACGTGAAAAGACGTTAAAGAGAATATCCCGCTACCAGCCACACCATTGAAACCATCTTTACCGTAAGAAAACTCATTCACGGTACGATCAATAAAGGATGTCGCCGCCATTTTACTTGGGAAAGTATAGCTTTCAGGTGGCTTCACATCGATATAGTAATCACCAGGATTCAAATACGGCAACAGATATTTACCATCAGCACCCGTAACAAACTCATAAGGGGATAAACTGAGCTGATCAATAGCCACTTCCCCATCACTACTTCGTCTGATAGTAACCGTCGCACCCGCAATGGGCGTATTAAAGGCTGAATCAA
>NW_014603788.1:0-425 GCF_000485595.1 Priapulus caudatus | reverse complement strand
CTCTCTCTCTCTCTCTCTCTCTCTCTCTCTCTCTTCCTTCGTCTCTCTCTTTCTTTCTTTCTCTCTCTCTTTCCTTCTCTCTCTCTCTCTCTCTCTCTCTCTCTCGCCCTCTCTCTCTCTCTATATCTGTCTCTCTCTCTCGTTCACGTACTCTCGACGACATTGCATCTACGTACGTGCACGAAGGCGTCATGTTGATCGTATGATAATATATTATATATTGAGATTCCACCTATAACGCGTACATCCACGTAGACACGTGTACACGCACAGCTAGCGCGCCCGTTCAATCGTTTTATGCATAATGCGACAAACAGATCAATTAACAACCTATTAATTAATCATTAATTACCCGAACCACCTGATAAACATCACAGATTGACAACAGATGGTGCCTATGATCTCTCTCTCTCTCTCTCTCTCTC
>NW_014603787.1:0-425 GCF_000485595.1 Priapulus caudatus | reverse complement strand
GTGTATGTGTGTGTCTGTCTGTGTGTGTGTGTGTGCGTGCGTGCGTGCGTGCGTGCGTGCGTGCGTGCGTGCATGCGTGGGTGCGTGTGTATGTGTGTGTGTGTGCGCGCGCGCGTGTGTGCGTGCATGTGTGTGTGTGTGTTCTCATTAGCTCGGATTGTTTAATGAATGGCATTCTATGACCACCAATTACTGCCCGCACCAACAGGAGAATTGCAGACTAGCTACCGAGCTGCGCTAGCGTCACAGATTACATCAGAAGTCTATGATAAACTCCTGATTACATCACATGACAGCACCGTGGAGGGCGTCATGACCAGCTTCAGTTAAACTATACACTGTCATTATTGCAACTGTTAGTGTTCATTCGCTACCCAGTTCTACGTGTCGACATAAGCCCCGTCTCTGCGTCTCTCTCTCTCTCT
>NW_014603786.1:0-425 GCF_000485595.1 Priapulus caudatus | reverse complement strand
CCCCCAGGGTTACCCCCTCACCTCTATAGACAAGGTACAGCTGCTCACCAGGGTTACCCCCTCACCTCTATAGACAAGGTACAGCTGCTCACCAGGGTTACCCCCTCACCTCTATAGACAAGGTACAGCCGCCCCCAGGGTTACCCCCTCACCTCTATAGACAAGGTACAGCCGCCCCCAGCATTACCCCCTCACCTCTATAGACAAGGTACAGCCGCCCCCAGCATTACCCCCTCACCTCTATAGACAAGGTACAGCCGCCCCCAGCATTACCCCCTCACCTCTATAGACAAGGTACAGCCGCCCCCAGCATTACCACCTCACCTCTATAGACAAGGTACAGCCGCCCCCAGGGTTACCCCCTCCACCTCTATAGACAAGGTACAGCCACCGCCAGCATTACTCCCTCACCTCTATAGACAAGG
>NW_014603785.1:0-425 GCF_000485595.1 Priapulus caudatus | reverse complement strand
GACGGAGCCGGTTGGTGGAAAAACGCGGACGCCTCGCCTCCGCCGTTTCACGCGGCGGTTCTCGGTAAAACGCGCTCGCGGCACGCTCTTGCTCCTCCCTGAATCGGTGCAGGCGAAGTCTGGGGGGAGGAGGGGGGGGGGTCCCTGAGTCAGTAGGCCGCCACCATTTTAAAATGCCAAGATCCATTAATTTCGACAATTTTTCGATCGCAGCGGCCGCGGGACCCCGCCACCTCCCGTGCGCGCACTCCTGGGGTCCCCCCCCCACGTCAGTGCGGGCGGAGTCTCCGCTATTTTAAAATGCCAAAATCCATTAATTTCGACAATTTTTCGATCGAGGGACACCACCGTCCCCGTTAACGCCGCCGCCGCGTCGCCCTTCTACTTTAATTGAGCTGGCGGGCTTTTACGGCTCTCTCTCTCTC
>NW_014603784.1:0-425 GCF_000485595.1 Priapulus caudatus | reverse complement strand
AGTCTAACAGGTGTGAAATCGTACAGCCTGCTTTCTGGTGCACAAGATGCGATGACACAGTGGTGGTATGGCCATAATGCGTGGGCTTCTTCCTAACAGCGGCATTCTTAGGAATGATGTATTACTTTGTTCCAAAACAAGCAGGTCGTCCAGTTTACTCATATCGTCTATCTATCGTTCACTTTTGGGCACTAGGTTTCATGTATATGTGGGTAGGAACGCATCATTTACATTGGACGGCTATACCTGATTGGACCTCATCTCTTGCTGCAGCATTTTCTATTCTGTTATTGATGCCTTCATGGGGTGGAATGATTAACGGCATTATGACGCTCTCTGGAGCATGGGACAAGTTGCGTACTGATCCCATCATGATGTTTATGATTACATCACTTCTTTCTATGGTATGTCTACCTTCGAAGGAC
>NW_014603783.1:0-425 GCF_000485595.1 Priapulus caudatus | reverse complement strand
CACGTCTTTTTTCCTTGGGTAATCCGCTAGACTTAGGCTTCTCTATTGTGGCAGGTACCAATAACGGCATATTGAAGCAAGACGAAGATGGTAATATATTATTTTCAGGCAGCCTTAACCCCGGCATGAGCGGCGGCCCAACATTAAACTCAGAAGGAAAAGTAATCGGCGTTAATGTGGCCACCTCAGGTAATAACATCAGCTTTTTAGTCCCTGCTGACTACTTGAAAGCAATTCTCAAACGCCTAAAATCCACTCACTTTGCACCCATAAAAGATCGCTTTAGCCATAGCTCTGCGCAGCTGAAAGAAAACGCCAATAAAATACTCAACAAACTCAATACAAACGACTGGGGTGAGACATCTATTGGGCACTTCATCGTTCCTGCAGAACTCGATAAGTCAATACGTTGCTGGGATGCTAGT
>NW_014603782.1:0-426 GCF_000485595.1 Priapulus caudatus | reverse complement strand
GCAATAAAATATTCCCTAATAAGCCGAATTCTTCGCCAAAAACAGCAAAAATAAAATCAGTATGTCTTTCGGGTAAAAAATCGAGCCTCGATTGATCTCCATTTAACCAACCTTTTCCGTAGACGCCACCAGAACCGATGGCAATGGTAGATTGGATAATGTGATAGCCACTGCCTAAGCGATCAGAGGTGGGATCCAACAAGGTTAAAACTCGCTGTCTTTGGTAGTCGTGCATGCCGTAAAAGAATAATAAAGGAGCGGCAACGACGCCTAAAACCAATACGGAAAATAGCCATTTCCACGCGATACCGGCAAAATAAATCACAAAGAAGCCCGCACTGCCTACCAGTAAAGCCGTGCCTAAATCAGGTTGCTGAACAATAAGCAACATTGGTATGGCAACAAGAAAGACGGCAACAACGATAT
>NW_014603781.1:0-426 GCF_000485595.1 Priapulus caudatus | reverse complement strand
GCATCCTCGCTGTTCACTCCATCCCTCCCTTCCTCCTCCTCCCTCCCCCTCCTCCCTCCCTCCCTCCACTCACCCCTCCCCTCCCTCCCCTCCTCCTCCTCCTCCTCCTCCACTCACCAGCAGGGCATCACTGACGGCTAACATGACAACGTGTTCTCCCACATCCTCGCTGTTCACGTGCAGGATGCTGAAGGCGGCCGTCAGACTCAGCAACACGCAGACGATGAGCGAGGCGATGGCGCGCGTCGTGCTGCAAGGTGGCAGCATCGTCGTTTAACATGCGATGACGTCATTACGTTGTTAATATTATCGGGAGAGAAAGGATTCACCATAGATCTATATCTATCTATCTATCTCTCTCCCTCTCTCTTTATCTCTCTATCTCTATCTCCCTCTCTCTTTATCTCTCGCTCTCTCTCTCTCTCT
>NW_014603780.1:0-426 GCF_000485595.1 Priapulus caudatus | reverse complement strand
CCATTATTATCATCACCTACGTTATAGCATCATTCATATATGTATAACGTATTACGTACCATTATCATATCACCTACGTTATAGCATCATTCATATATGTATAACGTATTACGTACCATTATCATCATCACCTACGTTATAGCATCATTCATATTATGTATAACGTATTACGTACCATTATTATCATCACCTACGTTATAGCATCATTCATATATGTATAACGTATTACGTACCATTATCATCATCACCTACGTTATAGCATTATTCATATATGTATAACGTATTACGTACCATTATCATCATCACCTACGTTATAGCATCATTCATATATGTATAACGTATTACGTACCATTATCATCATCACCTACGTTATAGCATCATTCATATATGTATAACGTATTACGTACCATTATCATCATCACCTAC
>NW_014603779.1:0-426 GCF_000485595.1 Priapulus caudatus | reverse complement strand
GCTATTTTCTAATCTTAAAATATCAAATGAACACACTTAATTTGATTGGCCAACCGCACTTCCTCACAGTATCATTCTATTTAAGTTCATCGAAGCACTGAGAATTCAACAGTATACGAATTCTGACGAGCCTTTTCGCCTCAGCCCAAATGATCATATACGAAAATACTGCGTTATACTTTCGTATATGATTAAACCCTCAGTCCTAAGGAACTCCCCAAACCTATGAAATTCAGTGAAGACCACAACGGCGAACAATATAAAATAACGGGCTACGATGATCAGAGTATTCGTGTCAATGACAAGAGTTTCGACTGTGGTTTTATTATTACGCCTTCTCAATTTATCCATGATTGGCAAGTACAATGTTATGCCGATCTAAAAATAAAACACCTAAGCACCTTGTTTGATTTAAAACCTACTGTC
>NW_014603778.1:0-426 GCF_000485595.1 Priapulus caudatus | reverse complement strand
CAATATCACCAGCAACAAAATGACCTTCACGTTCGGGAACACGATAGTAGGCATCGGCGTCGATTAAACCTCTACCGTTGTCTAGAGATTCGAGCCCGGTTAAATCTCCGGACTGTCCTATCGCGGAGACAATCAAATCGCAATCAATGATGTATTCGGTGCCTTCGATAGGTTCCGGCCTATTATTAACGATATTGCATTCGCACGTTCGGTATAAGGGAAATGGGAAAGAAATAATCGGTCGGAAGAAATAATTTCTTTGTCCGAACGGTCTTCGAAATTGTGAATCGAAAAACTGGCACTATCAGTACCACGGTCATCGTCACCATGTTCAAAAGTAACGGGTTCTAGGTTGGTTTCCTTGAGTTTATTCAGCAGATCAAAATGATGAACATCTACTTTTGGACGTTTACTGGGCGTTTCGCC
>NW_014603777.1:0-426 GCF_000485595.1 Priapulus caudatus | reverse complement strand
TAATAAACTTATCTTTGTCGACACCTTGAGCCACCACAAAGTCCGTAAGTAGCTCCTTAGTATTTAAACGTTTTTTCTGTTTATGAACAGCATCAAAAATTTTTCCATGCACTTCTTCAATGGCACCCATACTATGCAGAGCATAATAAGTTCTTGCTTGTATTTCCCAATCAGGTCTAAAAATCGCTGGTACTCGAGCAAACTCTACATTCTCTGGCTTTGACTTTTTCCAAGATTTTATGAACGGTTCAAAGGAGTAGCAATGTGGACAGCCATACCAAAAGAACTCTAGCACTTCTACTTTGTCAGCACTACTTGTCGCTTGAGGGCTAGCTATCTTTTTATAATGTTTGCCCTCAACATAATCTGCTGCTTGCAATATCATTGAATTACTTATTAAAAATAACAAAACTAATAACTTTTTTC
>NW_014603776.1:0-426 GCF_000485595.1 Priapulus caudatus | reverse complement strand
AATATTGTAACACAGTATCCGTATAAGCTCAAATCCATCTCATTTTTACAATAATATTCCATCCATTTTTCTCGTACAAACTGTCGTAATACGTTGCTGCATTGAACTATAATCGCAAACTATAATTTCAAGCTATTTTGACCTTTACGTAAACATGTCAAAAATAAAATTATTTAATTTAACCTCGAGTGTAGTATAGTATATGAAAAGTCCTCTTTTATACGGGAATACTCGCAATTATGCGTTCTCTACTTAAAATGTATAGTGTCTGCCAACCAACTGTTGGCTTTGCTAATATTAGGCACGCACTAATCCGGAAATGACCGACAATATCTCATTCATACAGCGATTCTGGAAGATTAACCATATTTCTTTTTCAGAAATATTTACAATTGTTGACGGCATTTTAGGCCTACATTAAATACG
>NW_014603775.1:0-426 GCF_000485595.1 Priapulus caudatus | reverse complement strand
AGTGTTACAATTGTCCCCGGTCTCCCCTACGCCGTAGAGCTTGGTTGGGTTAGGTGTGGACCGTCGTTGTCGTGTTCATGCCGCCCTGATGAAACGTACAGAGAGCAGGCGATACCTTGCTTGGGATTCTAGCCGCGTAGATCCGTTGATCCGTGACCACCGCCGCCGCCATTTGTAGACGCGACGGGGAAAGGCAATCGATTTACTGACTGAGACACGTTTCTTTCGAGGCTAATTTAATACGTTAGATCGAGTTCGTACATATAGCAAGAGCACATACGCTGTTATGCTATTATAGTACTGTTATTGTATGTGCTACAGGGGCGGATTCCAGGCTTTGCAGGTTGGAGGGGGCGTCGCTGCAAAGTTACAAAGCCCGTGGCGGGAGGGGAAGGGGGAGGTTCGGGGGGTGGGAACTTAATTCCC
>NW_014603774.1:0-426 GCF_000485595.1 Priapulus caudatus | reverse complement strand
CGGTACAGGATCTCGCAACTGGAACCGTCATGATCACTAGTCAAAACCATGGTTTTGCCGTCGATGAAACTACTTTGCCGGATAACCTGCGTGCAACCCACCGTTCGCTATTCGATGGTAGTCTGCAAGCCGTGCATCGCACCGACAAGGCTGCTTTCGGCTTTCAGGGACATCCAGAAGCGAGCCCTGGCCCGCATGATGTCGCCCCTATGTTTGA
Source organism: Priapulus caudatus (assembly GCF_000485595.1). NCBI lineage: Eukaryota > Metazoa > Priapulida > Priapulimorpha > Priapulimorphida > Priapulidae > Priapulus > Priapulus caudatus. Next base: position 209 of record NW_014603774.1, on the reverse strand, counting down.
CCATTTTTTTGAACTGATAGAAACCTACGTCGGAGCTGCCTGATGGCCTTAAGAAAGGACATAAAGTCCGTACTCATCATCGGCGCTGGCCCCATTGTCATCGGTCAGGCCTGCGAATTTGATTATTCTGGCGCACAGGCCTGCAAAGCGCTCAAGGAAGAAGGTCTGCGAGTTATTCTGATCAATTCAAATCCGGCAACCATCATGAC
>NW_014603773.1:0-426 GCF_000485595.1 Priapulus caudatus | reverse complement strand
TTAAAACTTTCGGTATCGAGAGTGGCGATAAAGAAGAGCTTCTTAAGGAGGTTCGTACCAATTTAGAAACCAATCTTGAGACACAGTTGAGTTCTACTTTGCGCCAGCGTGCGTTTGATGCTCTGCTTGAGCAAAATGAAACTGAAATTCCTTTGAAAATGGTTCAGGAAGAAGCAGGTCGAATGGTCCAAGAACAAAAGAATCAGATGATTCAGCAGGGCATCGATGCCAAGCTTCTAGAGAGCTTTCCTAGCCCAGACTTTGAAACGTTAAGGCTTCAAGCAGAAAAACGAGTTGCCTTAGGTTTGTTGATGATGGATATCATTCGAAAAGAAGAGCTTAAGCCAGATTCTGAAAGAGTGAATGCACGCATCGAGAAGATGGCATCTTCGTATCAAGATCCAACTGAATTTATTGAGTATTACC
>NW_014603772.1:0-426 GCF_000485595.1 Priapulus caudatus | reverse complement strand
CGGTGACACATTACAGACTTTATATATTAGAGGGGAGGTGACATAGCGGCAGACACCGACGGCAAATGATATGGAAATAATAATATATAATGTATAATAATTATAATAATATAATAATAATAATAATAATAATAATATAATAATAATATATAGGAATAGAGGGAACGCTTTAATATTTACTCACGAATTGCGATGCCGCTCGGTGCACGCAGGACTGCGCATGCGCACAACGCCTGGTGAATCGCGTGCGAAAGTCACGTTTATACGGATGGCGTAAAAACGCAATTTAATATAAGAAAGATGGACTCATATTGACGGAAGAATTGTATTTTTTGCTCGCCAAGGAGAATGCTGTGGGGACGGTCGTGATTTAACGGACGGAGAACGAATCACATGAATGCACGCGCGCATGCGCAGCTACCCGCC
>NW_014603771.1:0-426 GCF_000485595.1 Priapulus caudatus | reverse complement strand
ATATATATATATACAGCAAAAGTACTGTCAATCAACCATGGGTGGGGCACATAAATTCTGGTTACTACGAAAAACCAACTATATAGCAGTTTAAACAAAAATATATAATTAACAACTTCGTAGTTAGCTTGAATAGGTTTCCTCACATTTAGAAATACATCACAACTGAAGTTATTTTTATATCGCGAAAATCGAAACATCATTCAGCACTGGAGGTTAAACAAAAATATACAATTATATAGTGACACTGTAGTTAGCTTTTTCCGCATATTTAGAAATACATCACAACTGAAGTTATTTTTATATCGCGAAAATCGAAACATCATTCAGCACTGGAGGTTAAACAAAAATATACAATTAGTGACACTGTAGTTAGCTTTTTCCGCATATTTAGAAATACATCACAACTGAAGTTATTTATATATC
>NW_014603770.1:0-426 GCF_000485595.1 Priapulus caudatus | reverse complement strand
CCTTCTCCCTCCCTCCTCGCCCTCCCTCCCTCCCTTCTTCCCACACTCTCTCTCGCTCTCTCTCTCGCGCGCTCTCTCTTCCCATCTCTTTTCACTCGCTTCCCTCCCTGTCTCTCTATTTTTCTCTATCTCTCCCTCGTCGTCGATCGTTCTCTTGTTCCATTGAACTCCTCGGGTATGGCGAGAGCACAGACAATACACATGATGCGAGAACAAACAGCGGCACCACCCCATAAAATGTTCGACTCCATTATAGCCGCATTTGCCACAACCAACGCTGTATTAAACGACTGAATCACACAGAGAGGGAGCGGGCGACGTATTTTTTTTCCAGCCGCAGTAAACGCAATAGAAGTCGTCCGTTTTGATTAACCGCGAGGAAGAATAAAGAGAAGAAGAAGAATAAAATTTGATGATGATGATGAT
>NW_014603769.1:0-426 GCF_000485595.1 Priapulus caudatus | reverse complement strand
TGTTTCACTGGCCTGATTGATCTGTTGTAGATCGATAATGCGAGGAAATTTTTGCGCAATATAAGGGTCATGACTAACGAAAATAACGGTGCTATTTTGTTCCCTTGCTTCCTGAAACAAAAGCGTAAGAAAGTCATTGCGTGTTTCAGTATCTAAAGCCGAAGTCGGCTCATCCGCAATAATCAATTCAGGCTTACCGATTAAGGCACGCGCCACTGACACGCGTTGCTGTTGTCCCACACTTAACTCCATCACCGAGCGTTGTTGCATTTTGCTGTCTAAACCAAGTCGATTGAGTAAGCGTGCCGCTGTTTGTTGTAAATTTCCGGCCTGTGCTCTGCGCCTTGCTGAGAAGTGACACGGTAGCACTACATTATCCATCACTGATAAATACGGTAATAGATTAAACTGCTGGAAGATAATCCC
>NW_014603768.1:0-426 GCF_000485595.1 Priapulus caudatus | reverse complement strand
TTCTCTCTTCATCTCTCATCTCTCATCTCTCATCTCTCATCTCTCATCTCTCATCTCTCTCCTCTCTCCTCTGTCGCTCTCTCTCTCTCTCTCTCTCTCTCTCTCTCTCTCTCCTCTCCTCTCTCTCCTCTCTCTTTCTCTCTCTTTCTCTCTATTTATTTATCTTTTTTATCTATCTATATCTATCTCATTCACGCACAGCTGCTACTCGCGCTATTACGTTAAGACTTTCGTAATTCGATTACGATTTAATTTAGCTGACGAGTTCGCTTATTTTCGAGCTCACATCTTTACGTGGCGAGAGACGATGATCGACTCAGCACTCGTTGATTTTACACAGCCCCCCCGCGTAGATTGTTTAGGTCAGAGGTCACCACTATAAAAATATTAGCATTGTATTAGTTCTAATAATCTATCTATCTATCT
>NW_014603767.1:0-426 GCF_000485595.1 Priapulus caudatus | reverse complement strand
GTGTGTGTGTGTGTGTGTGTCGTGTGTGTGTGTGTGTGTGTGTGTGTGTGTGTGTGTGTGTGTGTGTGTGTGTGTGTGTGTGTGCGTGCGTGCGTGTGTGTGTGTGTGTGTGTGATATATGGCGGTGACCGCGTCCAGCACCGTAACAACCACACATATCGATTCCGCGTTTATTTTCCGCGAGCCGCGCGGGAATTCGATAAACTAGTTTCTATAGCTGACCACGTGTTTTAATTGCTAGTTAAGATGGCCGACGTTGCTGGCTTACGCATCCCGCTTGCCGCCTTGTCCTGCGCGCAGAGCCACGGTGTGATTGCATGGGAGCTAAGCAATTATTGTTAAAGGAAAAGTGAGAAGTGAGAAGTGCAAAGGAAAAGTGGATGAATTCCCCCGCACTACTCTTTCTTCGCGCTCTCTCTCTCTCTC
>NW_014603765.1:0-426 GCF_000485595.1 Priapulus caudatus | reverse complement strand
GATAGCTGCAGGAAAAGCGGGGTTGGTGATAAAGAATTCATAGTTCGATAACCCGGCAAAGCCTGAGATATCGGGTTGCATTAAATTATAACGAATCAGTGAGAAATAGATCGTCATCCCTAAGGGTATTAACATCCATAACAGTAAGCTGGCCACTGCGGGTGTTAATAGGAGTCTCGGGATCCAGCGACTTTGTTGCGTTGATGCTGACATAGTGAGTATCCATGCTACGGAAAGGTAGAGTGAGGCAGATCAAGAACTGACCCGACCCACTCTAGGGAGAGCTTATAGTAAGAGCTTAAACGTTACTTCTTGTAGTAATTACCTCTTGTCATTTCTCTTACTGCTGACGCTTGTCCCGCAGCTAAGGCGTCTTTCACTGACTTTTTACCTGCTAACGCCGCACTCATTTGTTGTCCTACTGCG
>NW_014603764.1:0-426 GCF_000485595.1 Priapulus caudatus | reverse complement strand
TTTTTGTTGCCGTAGCCGCAACCGATGGATCCATACCTAACAACACATATAGTGCACCGCTTGGGCTTGTACGGGTTTTAAATACCTTAGTGCCAACCAAGGTCTCATCTGTAATTTGTTTAGTTACAGAAGTATTTACTTTATCCACTGTTTCCGAATCTGCCGCACCGGTTGTTTCTGCATATTGTTTAACCATATTTTGCACATGCACTTTCATTGCTTGGGCTAACTGTACACGTGCATCTGTGGCTGCCATATTTTTCATAAAACTATGACCTGCTGCAGATTTTTCTGCAACACCAACAGCCGATACGGCAACACCATCTACTGGCTCATCACAAATCCATCCTGGTGCCGCAGCACTTGGCGAATCAGGGAACACACAATCTGAACCCGCCTGCTTTACTTCATCAGAACCACCGCAAG
>NW_014603763.1:0-426 GCF_000485595.1 Priapulus caudatus | reverse complement strand
CTATGAACTGGACATCATCACCACAGGCATCCTCGTCATGCTGGCATACATGTTTATCGCTTCAGCACTCGATCTGCCTTTTTCATCTACAGCACATTCGTCATTGAAGAGAAATTTGGCTTCAATCGCACCACAATAAAAACTTTTATCGTAGATATGGCCAAAGGTGTCGCCCTGGCACTCATTATTGGCATTCCCCTGCTCTATGTCATCTTCTGGCTAATGGAACAGATGGGTTCTAACTGGTGGCTCTATGTCTGGTTGGTCATCACCGGATTCAGTCTGTTGATGATGTGGATTTACCCAATCTGGATCGCGCCAATCTTTAATAAATTTGAACCACTCGAAGAAGGCGCGACGCTCGATCGCATTAAGAACCTATTAACCCGATGCGGCTTCAGTAGTAATGGCGTATTCGTCATCGAT
>NW_014603762.1:0-426 GCF_000485595.1 Priapulus caudatus | reverse complement strand
CCTCCTCCTCATCCTCCTCCTTCTCCTCCTCACCCTCTTCATCCCCTCCTCTTCCTCCTCCTCACCCTCCTCCTTCTCCTCCTCACCCTCTTCATCCCCCTTCTCTTCCTTCTCCTCCACATTAACAGCTTCTCTCTCTCTCTCTTTCCGCAGCTGTTGTCTGTCGCCAGAGCGCGCTGCAGTCTACTACGGAGCTTTCATCGGTCCCGCGTGCGCCATCTTGCTTGTAAACTGCGCCATCTTCGCGCTTGTAGCGCGCACGCTCCTGAGCACGAAAACGACGGGAAAAGTCGGCGCCGACGGCAGCGGAGGCGTCACGTCGGCGCAGGTACGTGGCGCCCTCACCGTGATGGTGTTGCTCGGCATCACGTGGGTTTTCGGAGCGATGGGCGTCGGCGGGGATGCAAAGATCGTCTTCGCCTACGT
>NW_014603761.1:0-426 GCF_000485595.1 Priapulus caudatus | reverse complement strand
CTCTCTCTCTCTCTCTCTCTCTCTCTCTCTCTCTCTCTCTCTCCTCTCTCTCTCTCTCTCTCTCTCTCTCTCTCTCTCTCCCCCTCTCTCTCTCTCTCTCTCTCTTCTCTTTTTAACGGCGCCGGCGTTCTCTTTCCCCTAAGCGGCGCGCGGCTGTGCGATGGGTGCGCTCTTACACAGCCGCGCTCTGTTGATCGTTACAGAGCTAATGGAGCGAAGTGTCCTGCGGTTAGAGAGATAGCGCGAGAGAGAAGGGAGAGGGGGAGAGAGGGAGGAGAGAGGGGGAGAAGGGAAAGAGTAGGGGGAGACATGTCCTGCGATTATAGATAAAGAGCGCGATAGAGCGGGGAGAGGGGGAGGAGAGAGAGAGCGGGGAAGGAGAGATGGGAGAGAGCGGTTAGATAGATAGCGCGCGCGAGAGAAAGA
>NW_014603760.1:0-426 GCF_000485595.1 Priapulus caudatus | reverse complement strand
GAGAGAGGGAGAGAGAGGGAAAGAGAGGGAGAGAGAGGGGGGAGGGAGGGAGTATCTTTTATCGCAGGTCACTGAGCATCAAACCTCCGTTAATGAGTAATGACGGGTGTTACCGTGTATGTGATTGATCAACTCTAGTCAGCCTAGCATCGATGCATGTGGCTGGCTGTGAGAGAGACAGAGAGCTGGACATAGCAAGCAAGCTTCACACGCTGATTGATTGATCCAGCATCCGTCTGCGTGAGTCAGAATTACTGGTGAAATATTCATGACTGTCGCGATGGGTTTGATTTCTACGGACTGCGGATTTGGCATATGCAGTAACTGTTGTTGCTACTGCCAGGTGTTATACCAGACAGCAAAGCTATGACAACAAGACAGACGGAGGCAGGTGGTGCGGATCGAGATAGGGAAAGTGAGAAGGAA
>NW_014603759.1:0-426 GCF_000485595.1 Priapulus caudatus | reverse complement strand
ATGCAATAAAATATTTATTAGTTTGTTTCTTGTTTTAATTAGCCAGCAAACACTCGCCAAAGAAGTTACCGAAAAATACACTGCCACAACTGTTGATATGGCAGTAAAAAAAGTATCGGAACATGTTTATTATGTTGAAGGTATCGCAGGTATTGCTACAGACAATGAAGGTTTTATATCCAACGCCGGTTTCATCGTAACAAATGATGGCGTTGTCGTATTTGACTCTCTAGGCACGCCATCACTAGCGCACAAACTAGTAAAAAAATAAAGACCATCACTAATCAGCCAATAAAAAAAGTCATTGTCAGTCATTTTCATGCCGATCATATTTATGGCTTGCAAGTGTTTGAAGAGCTTGGCGCTGAAATCATTGCTCCCTATGGTGCACAAAAATATATTCAATCCGATGCCGCTAAAGAGCGC
>NW_014603758.1:0-426 GCF_000485595.1 Priapulus caudatus | reverse complement strand
AAAGATAAGCGTCCAAAAAAGGAAAGAAATACACACAAGATTAAGGAAATCGAAGCCGCGTTAAAATATGCTGAAGTCAACGGCTGGCGAGTAGAGGAAAGCAACGGGCATCCATGGGGCCAAATATACTGCCCTAACAATAACGATCCATGCGAAGGTGGTGGGGCGTGGTGCAGAATTAGTGTATGGAGTACACCACGAAGCCCTGAGAACCATGCCAAGCAATTAAAACGCAGAGTAAATAATTGCGTTGGGATTCAAGAAAAAAGAAAAGCGAAAATGCAAATAGAAGTGAAAGGCAAAAGTAATAAGTAATAAGTAAGGTGACTATAATGAATGAATATAATTTTGTATTAAAATTCAAACTCCCAGACAATGAAGAAGATGCTACATGTTATCTGCCTGCTCTAGAGGAGGCAGGCTGTG
>NW_014603757.1:0-426 GCF_000485595.1 Priapulus caudatus | reverse complement strand
GATTCAGAAAGTTAGGGCGAAATTACTGCAGCAGGACCAAGGTGATCGAGCATTTGTAGATCTACTGTTACTCACGCGAGAAGCTGGGTTGGATGCGCTCGAGACAGCCTGTGAGCTGGCATTGGAATCGGGTGTTGTGAACGGTAGTGTAGTGCAAAACGAGGTAAGACGCCTGACGGAACCTGTTCGCCCAAAGACGCAAAATGCCAGCGACAATTTACAATTAACAACTGAACCCCAAGCTGATTGTCAGCGTTATGATCATCTGTTGGGGAGCCGTTATGTCCACTGATCTGATGACCCAACTCAAAGCATTGCATTTGTACGGCATGGCACAAGCATGGTCTGAAATAAAAACAGAAGCGCCTCAACGTAAACAGCCCTCGCCCCCAGAACTCACACTGAGTCAGCTCATCAAAGCTGAAA
>NW_014603756.1:0-426 GCF_000485595.1 Priapulus caudatus | reverse complement strand
TCTCTCTCTCTCGCTCTCTCGCTCTCTCGCTCTCTCACTCTCTCTTCTCGCTCTCTCACTCTCTCTCTCTCTCTCGCTCACTCTCTCTCCGCGTCCTCTCTCGCTCTCTTTCTCTCTCGCTCTCTATCTCTCTCTCACTCACTCTCTCTCCTCGTCCTCTTCCCTCAGGTTGCTGCTCGTCCGAGACTGTACGCTGCGTCTCAGCGCGATGACGTCGTTCACTCAGAGTCTACAGCGCATCGCGTGCGACGAGCACCGGATGTGGCGCGAGATCGAGCGCGCGCCGCTGGGAGAAATAGCAGTCTCCTCGCGGCTAGAATACATCAACGACATTTGCGAAGGTGGGAGTTAGTTTTCTTAATGATTTTTTTTCAGGGGGAGCAATTAAGCTTGTTAGTTCCGCGAGCGTGCGGCATGCGAGTTTTT
>NW_014603755.1:0-426 GCF_000485595.1 Priapulus caudatus | reverse complement strand
CAGGCACAGGCACAGACACAGACACACACACACACAGACACGGACACAGGCACAGACACAGACACGGACACAGGCACAGACACAGACACAGACACAGGCACAGACACAGACACGGACACGGACACAGGCACAGACACAGACACAGACACGGACACAGACACCTCCTCACCTACGTGTGAACACAGGTTTCCTCACACTCCATGCAGTGTGATGATTTGCCGTGTGTGCGTGCGTGCGTGCGTGCGTGCGTGCGCGTGATGACATTGCGTGGAGTGTAAGGTGTGCTACAGGGTGACAGAACATTAACACGCACGCACCTGGCACGCTAGAAATCGATTTTAATCGTCACGAATTAATGAGTTATTATTGCATCTTCGCCGTATCTGCTTCACAAGAGATGGTGGCAGGCACAGCTAGGGTCCCGGT
>NW_014603754.1:0-426 GCF_000485595.1 Priapulus caudatus | reverse complement strand
TACGTAGCAATTTTGGAAATTATGTTTACACGATTTAATTTTGACGCGAAAATTGTTTTCTCTCGTGATTCCCCGCACGCTTGTAGGAGATACAATACGTGCACGCCCGCTTACACACACAATCACCCACCCACACCCACGTACACGCGCACACACACGCACACACGCACACACACGCACACACATTTATGGTAAGCAAATTTAAACCTACGCACTGCAGCATAATATTATTATTGATGCCTTTTTCTCCGCGGAAAGACAGTTGATTGCATCACGTTTCCTTATCTCTCCATATAGACTAAGTCTAAACGTGCGCTGCCCACTCTCACTATCTCGCTTTCTTTCTCTCTATGTAGATTTCTTATAATTATAAAATAACACATACACAATATATTTATGTGTGTGTGCGTGCGTGCGTGCGTGTGT
>NW_014603752.1:0-426 GCF_000485595.1 Priapulus caudatus | reverse complement strand
TCTTGACGATCTTGCGCGAGGTCGTCCCGCGTACGATCGAGTCATCAACCACCACCACGCGTTTCCCCTCCAACAGATCACGCACCGGGTTGAGCTTGAGCTTGACGCCAAAGTGACGGATCGACCTGTTGCGGTTCGATAAAGGTGCGACCAACATAATGGTTGCGAATCAGGCCCAGTTCGAAGGGGATTCCTGACTCTTCAGCGTAGCCCATCGCCGCCGGTACGCCCGAGTCGGGCACCGCGATGACCAGATCAGCATCCACCCGATGCTCGCGCCAGTTCACGTCCGGACTCTTTGCGCACGGTGTAAACCATACGGCCAAAGATGCGGCTATCGGGACGGGCGAAGTAGACATATTCAAAGATACAGGGGGTCGGATTCGTCTCTTTAAAGGGCTTGAATGTTTTGAGGCCGGTCTTGTC
>NW_014603751.1:0-426 GCF_000485595.1 Priapulus caudatus | reverse complement strand
TGTGTGTGTTAGTGTGTGCGTGCGTGTGTGTGCGCGTGTGTGTGTGCGTACACGCGTGCGGGCGTGTGTTTCTGTGCGCGTGTGTTTGTGCCTGTAACGCATGCTGTTTCGTATGTCGTCAAGTGTGTGTACGTGCGTGCACGCTCACACGTGTTTGTGCCCGTAACGCATGCTGTTCCATATGTTGTCGTGCGTGCGTGTGCGCGTGCGTGCGTGCGTGCGCGTGCGTGCGTGCGCGTGCGTGTCACCGCGGCGGTCCGTGTGTAGCAGCGAGAATAAACCGCATTGCAGTCGGAATGTAATCATTATTCGCTCCGAACCTGATTTATTGCCCGCGACCTGCGCCAATGTTCCACGACTGATCATGAATCAATGCGCAATCGTGCTCGTAACGAACTCATTTACCCGTCACGTTCAGCCGATATA
>NW_014603750.1:0-426 GCF_000485595.1 Priapulus caudatus | reverse complement strand
AATGTTCTACAAACAAGATACCCCCGGGCAGTTCCCTATCATTCTTCTACTGACAACAGAACCCCCCGGAACACGTACTGTTGTTCTTCAAACAAGATACCACCGGGCAGTCACCTATCGTTCTTCTACTGACAACAGAACTCCTCGGAACACGTACTGTTGTTCTTCAAACAAGATAACCCCGGGCAGTCACCTATCGTTCTTCTACTGACAACAGAACCCCCCCGGAACATGTACCATTGTTCTACAAACAAGCTATAGTTCTTCTACTGACAACAGAACCCCCCGGAACACGTACTGTTGTTCTTCAAACAAGATACCCCCGGGCAGTCCCCTATCATTCTTCTACTGACAACAGAACCCCCCCCCCCGAAACACGTACCATTGTTCTACAAACAAGCTATAGTTCTTCTACTGACAACAGAA
>NW_014603748.1:0-426 GCF_000485595.1 Priapulus caudatus | reverse complement strand
TTATTATTATTGTTATTATTATTATTATTATTATTTTTATGTTATTATTATTATTATTGTTATTATTATTATTTATTAATATGTATTATCATCATCATTAGTAGGCTGTAATTTTCTCCATCGGTGCTATCATCAGTCGCTATACTGCATCCCAAATATTATTACTGCATCCCAAATATTATTACTGCATCCCAAATATTATTACTCTATCCCAAATATTATTACTCTATCCCAAATATTATTACTGCATCCCAAATATTGTTACTCTATCCCAAATATTATTACTGCATCCTAAATATTATTACTCTATCCCAAATATTATTACTCTATCCCAAATATTATTACTCTATCCCAAATATTATTACTGCATCCCAAATATTATTACTCTATCCCAAATATTATTACTCTATCCCAAATATTATTACT
>NW_014603747.1:0-426 GCF_000485595.1 Priapulus caudatus | reverse complement strand
AGAGAGAGAGAGAGAGAGAGAGAGAGAGAGAGAGAGAGAGAGAGAGACCGGCGGGGCGTGAGAGTGGCAACAACATATAATCCTGTAATCGCTAAACGCTTCGTTTTTCCGCCGACAGGTGCCGCTGCTTCTGGCCCAGGAGCAGAAGCAGACGGGCATGTTTTCCTTCTACGATAAGAGCGGGGACGGTCGTCTGAGCCTACAGGAAGTGAAGCGAGGTTTGAAGGCGTACAAGAAGCGCATTATGAAGGCCTTCCGCCGCGGAGATACCGACGGTGAGATGCACGCACACACGCACGCACGCACGCACGCACACACACACATACACACATTCACACACACACACACACACACACACACACACACACACACACACACACACACACACACACACACACACACACACACACACACACACACACACAC
>NW_014603746.1:0-426 GCF_000485595.1 Priapulus caudatus | reverse complement strand
TCTCTCTCCTCTCCTCTCTCTCTCTCTCTCTCTCTCTCTCTCTCTCCTCTCTCTCTCCCTCCTCTCTCTCTCCCTCTCCCCCTCTCTCTCTCGTACACATCTTCTCGCGCTAGCCGCAGCGGGGATCCTCTCCTGCATTGTCCGCCTAACCAGAAAAGACACCTTACAGGTTTCTGTCGCTTCCAGGCCCCGCCACCCGATCACCGACGACGATTCCCATCTCTCTCACTAAACGTTGATGATGATGTTGATTACCATTTTTTTCTCCTTTCGTTATCGATTAGTTACGCCTGGGCGATCTTCGTAGTAAGATGTCTGTGAGAGAGAGAGAGAGAGAGAGAGAGAGAGAGAGAGAGAGAGAGAGAGAGAGAGAGAGAGAGAGAGAGAGAGAGAGAGAGAGAGAGAGAGAGAGAGAGAGAGAGAGAG
>NW_014603745.1:0-426 GCF_000485595.1 Priapulus caudatus | reverse complement strand
GTAAGTAACCAAGTGAACGTCTGGTGTACCAGCAGATCAAAGCTGGCGCCTACGACGTAAGTAACAAGTGAACGTCTGGTGTACCAGCAGATCAAAGCCGGCGCCTACGACGTAAGTAACAAGTGAACGTCTGGTGTGGCGACATCGCCTGTACCAGCAGATCAAAGCTGGCGCCTACGACGTAAGTAACAAGTGAACGTCTGGTGTGGCGACATCGCCTGTACCAGCAGATCAAAGCTGGCGCCTACGACGTAAGTAACAAGTGAACGTCTGGTGTGGCGACATCGCCTCTACCAACAGATCAAAGCCGGCGCCTACGACGTAAGTAACAAGTGAACGTCTGGTGTGGCGACATCGCCTGTACCAACAGATCAAAGCCGGCGCCTACGACGTAAGTAACAAGTGAACGTCTGGTGTGGCGACGTA
>NW_014603744.1:0-426 GCF_000485595.1 Priapulus caudatus | reverse complement strand
AGGCACGCAGACAGGCAGGCACGCGCGCACGCAGGTAGGCAGGCACGCGCACACCGGCAGGCAGGCACGCGCGCACGCAGGTAGGCAGGCACACATGCAGGCAGGCACGCGCCCACGCACGCACGCAGGTAGGCAGGCACGCACGCACACAGGTAGGCAGGCACGCACGCACACAGGTAGGTACGAAGGCACGCCCGCCCACTAGTAACACGTACGCATGCACGCACGCATGTACGCATGCACGCACGCATGTACGCATGCACGCACGCGTGTACGCGCGCACACAGTCGCACGCACACACGCACGCGTGTATGTACGCACGGTCGCACACACGCACGCATGCACGCCGACAGCACGCAAGCAGGCCAACCAAATATACACGCGCGCGCGCACGCGAGCACGATCACGCACACGCACGCACGCATG
>NW_014603743.1:0-426 GCF_000485595.1 Priapulus caudatus | reverse complement strand
GGGGCATATGGCTTCACGATGGCTTCAAATTACAACACACGTCCACGTACGCCAGAGTTGTTGGTTGATGGTGATCAAGTACATGTGATTCGCAAGCGCGAGACCATCGAATCCCTGTTTGAAAATGAAAGTTTATTGCCTGAGTAGTCGAATAAAATGAAACTAGAGTGCGAAGTTCGCGAAACAACCGGTACGATCACTAAAAGCGTTATTTGGTTGCATGGTTTGGGAGCCGATGGGCACGATTTTGTGCCGTTGATTCCTGAGTTGCGGTTACCGCAGGAGGCGGGGATTCGCTTTATCTTCCCTCATGCGCCGGTTCGTCCGGTTACGCTAAATAATGGCTATAAAATGCGCGCGTGGTACGATTTGTTATCTCTGGATCGTGGTAAAACCGCGAATGAAAGTGATGTGCTGACGACCACT
>NW_014603742.1:0-426 GCF_000485595.1 Priapulus caudatus | reverse complement strand
TGTATTTGTTGGTACGTGTGTCGTCGCTCTCTCTCTCTCTCTCTCTCTCTCTCTCTCTCTCTGCTTGATATCCAACAACGCACAAACTTTTAAACTCAGCCACACCCATGCAGCTGTCTTTGCTCGAAGAAATAAACAAACAACACGCACACTTACCACATTCTCACCGTGTCCACTTACACACAGCCGCACGCACGCACGCACACACGCACGCACACGCGCGCGCGGACGCACGCAAGCATCAGAAAACACGAGTGACACCCGCATGCACGTGTGTACCGTGTGGCCACGTCGAGTGTGCCATTTTCACCCTTTCATACATCAAGATGATACGTGGCTGACCTATATAGCTATATATATATACATATATATATATATATATTATATATAGCTATATATATATAGCCTATATATATAGCTATATAT
>NW_014603741.1:0-426 GCF_000485595.1 Priapulus caudatus | reverse complement strand
CTGCTCGGAGCAATCAGAAAGCGGCTGAAGACGCTGTCGTCCAGCGCGAGCGCAAGGTCAACTGGATTGAATCGGGCCTGATTCTTCCAGGCGCCGAGCAGTCCAATGCCTGACGAGATCAGGTTGCCGCTCCTGCCTGACTCCTGTTTATTGAAATCGGTGATCAACGCGTCGGCAAATGGATCGATCATGATCAGTGCCCGCTTGGCCAGTAAGCCGTCGCGTTCGTTGCGCGCGACAGTCCCAGCCATTTCCGCTCTGGCTAGATCAAGCGGCTCGTTATCCATTGTGCCTCCGTCAACGACGAATTCGTCGAAATACGGATAAGGCGGAGTCGGCGTCACGCCGTTAATTGTAGAGGCCCATGCAGGTGTGAGCCATATGGGCTTGTTTCCGACGCCCGTCACGTAGCGCCAGTTCAGATCC
>NW_014603740.1:0-426 GCF_000485595.1 Priapulus caudatus | reverse complement strand
CTCTCTCTCTCCTCTCTCTCCTTCTCTCTCTCTCCTCTCCCCTCCCTCTCCCTCTCCCTCTCCCCTCTCTTCCTCTCTCCCTCTTCCTCTCCCCCTCTCTCCCTCTCTCCCTCTCCCTCTCCCCCTCTCCCTCCCTTCCTCTCTCTCCCTCTTTGGCTGCGATGATGGGTGAGTTTCTTATTTGATCTCGCGCACGTCGGACGGAAGTCGCAGCATCCTCCCGCCGCATCCTCAGCCTCCTGCACCGCCGCCGCTGCAGCCGCAGGCAGGGAAGCCACGCCTGGAAATGAAGCTCAGTAGATTCTCGATTGATTTCTGTGAGCGATTGGAAAAAAGGATGGAATAAAAATTGGAGCTCATCGCTAACTGTAACTGCAGCAGCTGAGAAGCTGATTGCGAGAGAGAGAGAGAGAGAGAGAGAGAGAG
>NW_014603739.1:0-426 GCF_000485595.1 Priapulus caudatus | reverse complement strand
GTTCCGTTTCGTACCACAGGATGACTTCAAAAAAAGCGTCACCAATATCGAACTTTCTCCCTCGGCATTGATTCTTGAAGGGATCAGAAACTACTGGGATCGGGAGCGGGTCGAGGAGTATTTGCGACCTTACTTGACAGACTATCTCAAGCAGGCTGAAAACCCCGCCTATCTGTTTCAGGAGATGGGGCTTTCACGGCGCGGTGAAGAGGTCTTTGCTGAATGCCTAGGGGATATGACCCTTGAGTCGATTCTGGCACGGCACCCCCTTTCAAGACGTGAAGTCCAACTGGTCATGGCCGCTATGTTGATTGTTGGAATGGTGATCACCCAGACCACTGTCAGCAGGATTGATGATGCTGCACGCGCCCGGCGCAAGGCGGATCGGCCGATTGACAGCGAGTTGCGTAAGCAGATTCTGGAGGA
>NW_014603738.1:0-426 GCF_000485595.1 Priapulus caudatus | reverse complement strand
GAGGTCTTCCTCGAGCGTCACGTCGGGCGAATAGTAGAACTGGAAGCCGTGATAGCCTGCCGCCGTCTTGCGCTCGGTGCGCGCAAGCGCGTACTCCTCGTGCGTTTCGGGATGCAGAAAGACCGGAAAGTCCTTGCCCACCGGACGATAGCCCTGCGCGGCCATCTGCTCGGGCGTCGCGCCCACCACGACATAGTCGCGGTCGCGCACGGGCAGCCCGAGCATCTCGTCGCGGATCGCTCCGCCTACGACATAGATCTTCATTCGTCGTCGCGTTCGTCGTCGGCGACGATGTGCGTTTCACGGCGCGCCGCCTCGACCCACTCGGCCACCGCGAGCAGTGCGCTCACGCGCTGCGCGTACGCCGCCGCTTCGGGCGAGAGCTTCGGCTGGTAGCTGTTCAGGCGCATGACGACCGGCGCGTAC
>NW_014603737.1:0-426 GCF_000485595.1 Priapulus caudatus | reverse complement strand
GTCATAATAAATTTACAATTCGCCTAATAAACTATTGACAATACGCAAGAGAGGTATATACTTCGCTCAGCTTGAAAGTACGTTTTATATTTATGCAACACCATTTCGATGTCCCATTATTAGTTCCTCGTCCTGTTCTTCATAATTCATAGCAACATATTTCAGCCTTTCCAGCCTTTATAAACAAGGCTATACTTCACAAATTGAATAAATAGGATACTATTATGTCTACTACTACTGGAACTGTTAAATGGTTCAACGAATCTAAAGGTTTTGGCTTTATCGAGCAAGAATCTGGCCCAGACGTTTTCGCTCATTTCAGCGCTATCTCTGGTGACGGCTTCAAGACTTTGATCGAAGGTCAAAAAGTTGAGTTCACTGTTACACAAGGTCAAAAAGGCCCTCAAGCAGAGAACATCGTTGCGC
>NW_014603736.1:0-426 GCF_000485595.1 Priapulus caudatus | reverse complement strand
CACTATGCATTATGTACTACGTACTACGTACTATGTACTACGTATTATGTACTACGTACTATGTACTATGTACTATGTACTATGTACTACGTAGAACGTACTATGTACTATGTTCTATGTACTAAGTACTACGTACTACGCACTATGCACTATGTACTATGTACTATGTACTACGTACCATGTACTACGTACTATGTACTACGTACTATGTACTATGCACTATGTACTATGCACTATGTACTATGTACTATGTACTACGTACTATGTACTATGTACTATGTATTATGTACTATGTACATGTACTATGTACTATGTACTATGTACTATGTACTATGTACAACGTACTATGTACTACGTACTACGCACTATGCACTATGTACTATGTACTACGTACTACGTACTATGTACTACGTACTATGTACTACG
>NW_014603735.1:0-426 GCF_000485595.1 Priapulus caudatus | reverse complement strand
CGTGCACGCACGCACGGACGCACGCACGCGCACGCACGCGTACGCACACACACACTCACGCGCGCGCGCTAACGATCGTCGGTGCATACTAGCAATACTAGCGTTTAACCTATATTTCTTATATAACTATATATCTATATTATATCCCTATAAAACCTATAACTTTTTTCTACCTATAACGCTGTAATTTTTACAAGAGTTAATAATACATGTGATATGTATTATTACACATGTACTGTACAATGTATTATTAGTTCTTTATTTCTACAAGAGTTACATAGTACAGGTTCAATGTATTATTAGTTCTTTATTTCTACAAGAGTTACATAGTACAGGTTCTATGTATTATTACACATGTACAATGTATTATTAGCAATTAATTTTAGCATATGTACAAACCTGTCATGAACGTAGGTTAGTGTAATC
>NW_014603734.1:0-426 GCF_000485595.1 Priapulus caudatus | reverse complement strand
GCATTCTTGGCGAGGTCGACCACGGTCGGTGATAATGCAGGTGCTCGAGTGTTACCTGTTTTAAATTTATCCAGTTCTTTATTCAGGTCTGCCATCAATTTGCCAGAATTGATTTCGAACTTTTCAAGTAGAGCGGTGATATCGCTATCGGGTAATTCCAGTAGTTTTATCAGCCAGTGTTCGATCTCTATGTTGTAATGTGTGCGTGCCATGCAGATGCCTGCAGCACCTTCAAGGGCGGTCTTGCATGAATCGTTTAGTTTTCCTACCAATGATTTTAGGTCGATTGTTATCATGTCGGTTTCCTTTAGTTTTTATATTTGTTACGTGTTAATTTTAAATTTATTTTTGGTTTTATAAATACTGTTTTAAGATCCTTTACTACCGTTCAGGATGGCAAAATTAGCTTTAATACTAAACACCATC
>NW_014603733.1:0-426 GCF_000485595.1 Priapulus caudatus | reverse complement strand
CTCTCTTCTCTCTCTCTCTCTTTCTCTCTCTCTCTCCTCTTTCTCTCTCTCTCTCTATCGCTCCTTCTCTCTCTCTTTCCTCACACATACACTCTCTCTCTCTCCTCACACATACACTATCTCTCTCTCTCTTTACACATACACACACTCTCTCTCTCTCTCTCACTCCTCACACATACACTCTCTCTCTCTCCTCACACATACACACTCTCTCTCACTCCTCACACATACACACTCTCTTCCCCTCCCTCTCTCTTTCTCTGTCCCTCTATCAAGACGCGGCCTGGATAAACAGTGCGACACCCATTAGAGGGAAGTTATCTTAAGGTGAGCAACATCTCGCCATTGTAGCTATCACGGCTTCACTTTCCTCAGCCTCCCCTTTCTCCCTCCTCCCCCTTCATCCTCCTGCTCTCTCTCTCTCTC
>NW_014603732.1:0-426 GCF_000485595.1 Priapulus caudatus | reverse complement strand
TCCTCTCTCTCTCATACCTAGAGCTGTGGATCTGCTGTTCGATCGCTCCATGATGGCTCTCTTCTCTCTCTCTCTCTCTCTCACTCTCTCTCTCTCACTCGCTCTCTCTCTCTCACTTTCTTCCTTCCCCACCGCTCTCTCTCCCTAACTCTTTCTGTCTTTCCCTCTCACCCTCTCTTTCCCTCTCTCCCTGTCTCCCCCTCTCTCTTTCTCCCTCCCCGCCGTCTCCCAGCATCTTTGTTAGGCTGGCTTCTTGCGAGGTTAACGCTCGAGAGGGTACGCGCGCGCGGAGATGCGGGCTGACATTTTTTCCGCCGCCCGCAAGCACGCACGCACTCACTCACACACACACACACACACACACACACACACACACACACACACACACACACACACACACACACACACACACACACACACACACAC
>NW_014603731.1:0-426 GCF_000485595.1 Priapulus caudatus | reverse complement strand
AAGAACTACAGTATAGTAGAGAGAGGGAGAAGTAAACAGGAAACTAAGAACTACAGTATAGTAGAGAGAGAGAGGAGGGGAAGGAAGCAGGGAAGACTCCAATCAAAGTCTCCCAGGTTAAGAAATGCACCTCGTCCCCTCTTAGTTAAAAATGAAGCTATTTCGGATTTTTTTCCACGTCCCGACTTCGATTTCATTTCTACTTCTATTAGTACACGTGCAAGTTTGGCTACTGCTGGCACCACACAGTAGTGCCCCACTGCTCGAGTGAGTAACTGAACTAGCAAACGCAGAATTAACAACATAGTAACAGCATATAGTAGAGAGAAGGGGAAGGAAACAGGGAAGAGTTTAATCCCAAAAGGAAACGGAAAAGAATAAAATGAGATGTGCATCGTTTCTCAAGTCTCCGGTTAGTTCATCATT
>NW_014603730.1:0-426 GCF_000485595.1 Priapulus caudatus | reverse complement strand
TTTGAGGCATACTTCCTGAGATAGGGTGAATTGATTTGGTGTCATAAGCAGCACGTAAAGTCATCAGTCTGGTAGCTATGGCTATATTAATCTTAAGCAGTAGCCAATTAAATACCATGGCGCTACTTTTGATACTGATGAGTATCACCTTATCCTACTTGTATTATCACCGCTGGCACGTATCACAGACTCTCGAAAAATCAGTGAATGAGATTCGCATCAACGCCCTTGGTGACTGGTTTCTGATTACCGCTAAAGATAAAAAAATTGCAGCTAAAGTTCTTAAAAGTAGCTTCGTCAGTAATACGTTGCTGATACTCAACTTTAGTTCAGATTGTGATGATAAGTACACTGTATTACTGACTAAAAACATGGTTGATAAAGACAACTTTCGCCGTTTAAAAGTCCGCTTAAAAACACAAAATA
>NW_014603728.1:0-426 GCF_000485595.1 Priapulus caudatus | reverse complement strand
GAAGTTACTGGGATTTTATGTTGAACGGGAATTGCTGATAAAAAGCCACTTCGAGTCTGAAGGTTCGTAGCCCAATTGAGTTATTCGGCTGCGCATATTAACAGAGATGTTTAGTGGGATACAGACTTAAGGTGAGCCAAAGAGCCTCCTGCTAAAGCCTGATATGAAAGCATTGCCATTTCTAGGGGTTACTTGTCTGGGATCTAGATAGAAAATACTGTTGCAGAGCTTAGAAATTAAAGTTTACTATCTCATAATAAAAGCGATCTTCCATGCAATAATGAGGCCTTTCTAGTGAAAAAAACCCTAATACCGTTATCGGTTGGTGAAACAATTGAGCGTATAAAATCTTTTTTGTTAAATAAACAGTTCGAAATTTTCGTTGATATTGATCATTGTGCGAATGCAAAATCAGTGGGACTTGAG
>NW_014603727.1:0-426 GCF_000485595.1 Priapulus caudatus | reverse complement strand
CACAGCGTCGCGCCCAAATCCATCATCGCTTGGGTGTAATCGCGGTGCTGCGAGGCGGGCAAATGTTGCTCTGCGACCGCCCATAATTGTTTCAACACCGCTGCCTTGCCCGTCCAGCCTTCAATGGCGTGGTAACGGCTTAAGACACGTTTGACATTGCCATCTAAAATAGCGTGTGATTGTTGCGAAGCAAGGGATAAAATAGCCGCCGCCGTAGAACGGCCAATACCCGGTAAGGTTTGCATCTGCTCCAAGTTATCAGGAAATACGCCTGCAAACTCATCACATACCCTTTTTGCCGCTTTATGCAAGTTCCGCGCGCGGGCGTAATAGCCTAAACCAGACCACAGTTTTAATACCTGATCTTCATCCGCCTCCGCCAATGCCTGCACATCAGGAAATTGCTGGGTGAAATTCAGAAAATAC
>NW_014603726.1:0-426 GCF_000485595.1 Priapulus caudatus | reverse complement strand
CTAGCCTGGTGTTGTGCTTGTCTGGTGTTGTGCTTGTCTGCTGTTGTGCTTGCCTGGTGTTGTGCTTGTCTGCTGGTGTGCTTGCCTGGTGTTGTGCTTGTCTGGTGTTGTGCTTGTCTGTTGGTGTGCTAGCCTGGTGTTGTGCTTGTCTGCTGGTGTGCTTGTCTGGTGTTTTGCTTGTCTGCTGGTGTGCTTGCCTGCTGATTTGCTTGCCTGGTGTTGGGCTTACCTGTTGGTGTGCTTGCCTGCTGATTTGCTTGCCTGGTGTTGGGCTTGCCTGTTGGTGTGCTTGCCTGGTGTTGTGCTTGTCTGTTGGTGTTGTTGCCTGGTGTTGTGCTTGTCTGTTGGTGTTGTTGCCTGGCGTTGTGCTTGTCTGTTGGTGTGCTTGCCTGTTGGTGTGCTAGCCTGGTCTTGTGCTTGTATGTT
>NW_014603724.1:0-426 GCF_000485595.1 Priapulus caudatus | reverse complement strand
GTTTAAAATTCTAGCGTGTATTTCGGCCTCGGTTGTTTTGTTTGTGTATCCATGTTCACCTCCAATGACATTATAAATCTGTCTATAGAAGTGTCCTGTTTAATTAAACCATTTCACACCTTTAAAACCTGTTAATGGTTTTACATTGTTAGCTTTCTCGCCACATTGCGCCAAATATAGGACATAGCCCATAACATCTTGCACATCATCTGGAAATGCTTGCCAATCTTCATGTGAGGGGCCAACCCAGATAACAGGCTTCATTTGCTTTCTACTCATATTTGATTATATGAAATATCATATAAACCGTCAATACGTTGTCAAACACTGTAAAAAAAGGTGTCACAAATTAACTTTCACAGGGCGCCCAATGCATGCCAAGTTAAATAAATTTAAACGAATATAGTCGGCAAGAAAGTTTGCAAC
>NW_014603723.1:0-426 GCF_000485595.1 Priapulus caudatus | reverse complement strand
GTGCGCGTCGACTATGCGTTCGGCTGGTTTTCGATCAGGCAGATTCCGATGGTGGCGCCCCAGGTGCAGGCAGACACCTATCTTGCCTGCGGCCTGCTCGCTGAGACGCTGAGCCATATGGTCGATGCGTTCGTGAGGGACTACCTGGTGGAGCGCATTCAGGGACATGCTCGAACGCCGCATCCTGACGGGGTACTATCCGCGCCTGACGTTGGCGCCGGGACAGACATTCGCGTCCAAGGGCGGCTATATTGTCCGCTTTGCCGGGCCGGATCACATCAAGCTCGTGGCCGATGGGGACTGGATCGTGCCGTGAGGTCAATTGCGTGATGCTGGCGCGTATCACTCAAGCGCACGCATTCACACGCTCACCCAATTAAATAGTATGCCGAATTGATTGAAATGCGCGGCTTCGTTTCGAAAAAG
>NW_014603722.1:0-426 GCF_000485595.1 Priapulus caudatus | reverse complement strand
CAGATTGCGGCATATGTGACCGATATGGTCCCGACGGAGCTGGGATCATTCGCATGTGTGCTTGATTGTTCCAGTTTTTTGGCCTTTGTGGATGGTAAGGCCCTGAGGGTGCCGGGACCATTTCAGTCTGCGCTGTATTGTTAGCCATTATACTGGCCATATCACTATTACTCGCCAACACATACGACGTGCTGCCCAGTGCCAACAGCATAAATATATATTGATAGACAGGTAAAGCGTTATTGATTTTCATCATCTTTATTCTCTTGTGTCTCTTCATTACTTTTCAGTTTGATACCACGGCGAGCTTTCTTTACTGCGGCCTTTTTAACAGTCTGCCTGACGGGTTTTTGCTTGGTTATTTTTTCTTTTGCCTCTGTCTTACTTTCCCCGGCCTTACTTTCGCCAGGCTCCTTTCCTCGGGGC
>NW_014603721.1:0-426 GCF_000485595.1 Priapulus caudatus | reverse complement strand
GTAGTGTTACTTCGGGGAGGCAACGTCGTCACCGCCGCCTCCTCCTCCTCCTCCCCTACCTCCTCCCCTACCTCCTTCTCTTCCTCCTCCTCCTGCTTCCCCCTCCTCCCGCATCCTGCGTGCGTCCGTCAGCGGGCCGTGTAGTGTTACTTCGGGGAGGCAACGTCGTCACCGCCGCGGCTGCCGCGTAAATGATGACGGTGATGAAAGCAAGCAGCAGCAGCGGCTGAGGAGGAGGAGGAGGAAGAGGAGGAGGAGGAGGAGGGGAATTAGAAGGAGGGGGAGGAGGAGAAGGAGAAGGAGGGGGATGGGGAAGAAGAGGAGGAGGAGGAGGATAGGAAGGAGGAGGGGGAGGCGGAGGAGGGGAAGAAGGAGGAGAGAAGGAGGAGGAGGAGGAGGAGGAGGAGGGGAGGAGGAGTAGGGAAG
>NW_014603720.1:0-426 GCF_000485595.1 Priapulus caudatus | reverse complement strand
ACACACACACACACACACACACACACACACACACACACACACACACACACACACACACACACACACACACACACACACACACACACACACAGCACGCACGCACTGCCCCACGCACCACGCACGCACGCACGCACGCACGCACGCACACACACACACACACACACACACGATCGCATTAGTAGTGAGAAATGAGTCCACGCTGTTCTCTATGCGCCATGCGCCCTCTCTTATATCCCCATCTCCGGCTCTCTCCTCTCTGCCCATTACATCCGCGCTGCACCAACACTTATATACTATAATCGGTAGCAGGCGCGTGCATCTAGAGACGAGTGCTGACGTCAGGGGGCGCAATCATCACAGCGTGAGATCGTTGCGCGCTCATATATCTTTATATATATATATATATATATATATACATATATATAT
>NW_014603719.1:0-426 GCF_000485595.1 Priapulus caudatus | reverse complement strand
CGCAAACCTGCCAGAGACACTATGAACGTTTTATACTGTTATGGCAGCATGTTGAAGTAAAACTGTTCACCCGCATTCAGTGCAGTACCTGATGTGTCCAGTGTATGCTGAACGATGTACTGAAGATCACCGATAATGTAACCGGGGATAGCGACTAAAGCTTCCTTTTCTGCATCCGTTATATCGCCAAACATAGCGCCAAACATGAAGCCAGGGTCTAGGTAGCTGATCACTAACGACTCAGTTTCGCCATCACCATTACGGTCTACGCGCTGCACCGATATCTCACAAGGCAGTGCTGTTGCATGATGCATGCCAGTACCCATAGCCATCTTGGCATAAGTAGGCGAACAGGCTTCGATCACCCAGTTCTTTTCAGGCTTACCGGTAACCCCAGTGGCAGGTGACGTGCAGAACGCCATTTTG
>NW_014603718.1:0-426 GCF_000485595.1 Priapulus caudatus | reverse complement strand
ATAGTGCATACTGCATAGTGCATGGTGCATAGTGCATAGTGCATAGTGCATGGTGCATGGTGCATGGTGCGTAGTGCATAGTGCAAAGTGCATAGTGCATAGTGCATAGTGCATGGTGCATGGTGCATACACTGTAGTGCATAGTGCATAGTGCATATTGCATAGTGCATAGTGCATAGTGCATAGTGCATAGTGCATGGTGCATAGTGCATACTGCATAGTGCATACTGCAAAATGCATCGTGCATCGTGCATAGTGCATACACTGTAGTGCATACACTGTAGTGCATAGTGCAGAGTGCATAGTGCATAGTGCATAGTGAATAATGCATAGTGCATAGTGCATAGTGCATACACTGTAATGCATAGTGCAGAGTGCATAGTGCATACATGTAATGCATAGTGCAGAGTGCATAGTGCATAGTGC
>NW_014603717.1:0-426 GCF_000485595.1 Priapulus caudatus | reverse complement strand
GAGAGAGAGAGAGGGAAAGACAGCAAAACAGCGAGAGATTGAGACGGATAGCGAGCGTGCGTGGTTACCATCTGTGTAAGCCTACATGGAACACACGTGTCCATGAGGATCGCGCCTGTCACTCAATGCTAAACGTTATTGACCGCTGCGGCCGTGCGTACAGACGTGCTATCTGATGAAGCCAACCTATCTGATGAAGCCAACCTATCTGATGAAGCCAACCTATCTGATGAAGCCAACCTATCTGATGAAGCCAACCCGCTACCTGTCTACTATCTCCCCATCCAGCCTTTCCTCGCTTACTAAACAGGCTGCAGACTCTCAGCTAACGCAGGGTGAGCGCGAGAAGGAAAAGAAACAGGGAGAGAAAGAGGAACAGAGAGAGAGAAAGAGAGAGAGAGAGAGAGAAAAGGAAAGAGAGAGAGA
>NW_014603716.1:0-426 GCF_000485595.1 Priapulus caudatus | reverse complement strand
CCAGCCTTCCTGAGTTAGTTCGCAAAGGCAATCTCTTTTAAATACTATTATGAAAGATCGTAACGCTGTCATATGGACTCGCCTCGGCGTTCAGCCCGTTAAAATGGGTACGATAGTTGTCACTGATAAGGAAGCACGTTTCACCTATGAAACCGACTACGATAAAACTGGCTTACGCGGCTTGGGTTTGGTCTACCCACCTGAACAATTCACTAACACCATTGTTAGAGCACGTAGCGAATTTTTCGATTTACACCCACCCATACAGTCACTAGTACTCGGGCGTGAGGAAAAAAACTTTCTCAGAGCTTTGTTGCTAAAATATCTTGCAAAAAAAAACATCACCCCTGAACGCGGCTTTGACAGCGACTGGCAACTCTTAATGCTTGCCGGCCACGGCGCAATAGGCCATCTAGATATTTTTGA
>NW_014603714.1:0-426 GCF_000485595.1 Priapulus caudatus | reverse complement strand
TAGTAGTAGTAGTATAGTCGTAGTAGTAGTAGTACGTAGTAGTAGTAGTAGTAGTAGTAGTAGTAGTAGTAGTAGTAGTAGTAGTAGTAGTAGTAGTAGTAGTAGTAGTAGTAGTAGTAGTAGTAGTAGTAGTAGTAGTAGTAGTAGTAGTAGTAGTAGTAGTAGTAGTAGTAGTAGTAGTAGTAGTAGTAGCAGTAGTTGTAGCAGTAGCACGACGACGAAGAGGAGATGGGGGAGGACAAGGAGGCGGGGGAGCAGCATCGGCAGGAGAAGAACGAGAAAGAGGGGAAAAGAAGCAGAAGGAAGGACAGAGTAGGAGACGCCGAATAAAGCGGACGCGGGTAGTGTGGGGAGAGAGAAAAAGAAAAATACCGCGAGAGATCGCAGAGAGCCAAAGAAAAGAGACAAATCTAGAGAGAGGGAGAG
>NW_014603712.1:0-426 GCF_000485595.1 Priapulus caudatus | reverse complement strand
GTTCATCCTTATGAAGAAACCATTTATGACCGTTTGCATGTAGAAAAAGTAACGGCCTGGCAAACTCGGCAGCACTCTTTCTCAATGAGGTTAATAACTGACCATCGAAAATATCTGCCGGAGCATGCGCCAGAATCACGGCGGCTTTGGCATCATTCGTTGTCAAACTATGTTGAATCCACTGTGCATTATCGCTAATTCTTAAACGCCATTCAGCATCATCATGCACCTTACCTTCTGGCAGATTGATGCCGATATACAGCACATCATCAAGCTTAAAGCTGAAATTTTCTTTACGTTGCGGTTGAGTTGTCACGTTAAATGCCAGATCAAAACGCCGATAGAAATCACCCAGGTGACGTTTCCAGTAGGCCAGGCTTTGCGCCGGGTTAGAGGTATCATTCCAGTCATTATCACCCAGCACGA
>NW_014603711.1:0-426 GCF_000485595.1 Priapulus caudatus | reverse complement strand
CGCATGCGCACACGCATTCTATCTCAGATATTTCGCACACGTCAGATATTTCGCGCGACAGCGGAGGATAATATTATTATCGTACCGTACACAGGTTCAACGCGCACCTGTTGCTTACGCATGGACACCGCTATGACGTCTCTGTAACACATTCGTCGCGCATGCGTATATCAACATACCACCGGAATAGTATTCCAATTCCTGTCCTTACCCTAATTTGCTCATTACACACATAATAACGGCGATTATTATGTAACTATTAACATGAATAGCACAGCAACAAATCTGCGATATAAACGTAAAATGTTTAAATGAGTCATGCGTGTGTGCGTGTGTGCGCGTGTGTGTGTGTGTGTGTGTGTGTGCGTGTGTGTGTGTGTGTGCGGGTGGGGGTATGTATGTATCATATGTGTGTGTGTGTGTGTG
>NW_014603710.1:0-426 GCF_000485595.1 Priapulus caudatus | reverse complement strand
GCCTCAGCAGCCTGCTGCAAAGCGAAAGCCGCGCCCAACTGAATCAATACGGCCTGCAACCCGTTCAGTTTGAAGCGCTGCATTACCTGTCGATGTGTAATCGCTATTCCAACACGACCAAGGCCGTCGCCGAATACCTGAGTTTAACCAAGGGCACGGTG
Source organism: Priapulus caudatus (assembly GCF_000485595.1). Lineage (NCBI taxonomy): Eukaryota > Metazoa > Priapulida > Priapulimorpha > Priapulimorphida > Priapulidae > Priapulus > Priapulus caudatus. Next base: position 265 of record NW_014603710.1, on the reverse strand, counting down.
TCGCAATCGATCAAGGTATTGGAAAATAAAGGCTTGGTAACAAAAGAGACTGACAGTAAAGATAAGCGCATCACTCATCTAAGCGTCACCGAAGCAGGCCGTGATCTGGTGAAATTTCTCACTCCATCGTCGCTGCTTAAATCTTTTTGTCGGCAGGCAGAGAAAGGTGAGTCAGAGGTGACGATCAAAAATCTAACCTCTTTGTTGCGACAAATTCAGGCGCAGCATCAGCATAAAACATTCGGCCAATGCAGCAGCTGCACGC
>NW_014603709.1:0-426 GCF_000485595.1 Priapulus caudatus | reverse complement strand
CTCTCTTTCTCTCTTTCTCTCTCTCTCGCTTTCTCTCTCCCTCTCTTTCTCTCTTTCTATCGCTCTCCTTGTTTCTCTCTACTTATCTATCAGCAATACAAGCAATTTCCTTCTTAATAACAAGATCACATTACATTGCCACCCCCCACCTCCTCCACCCCCTCCTCCACCTCTTCCTCATCCTCCTCCTCCTACTGGGGGGGGAGGGTGTTGTAGCAGCAGCAGTCTGCCCAAGTACTCACACCATCGCGACAGCATAGCTGCAAGAAAGAAAGGAGAGAGAGAAGGGTGGGTTAGTTATGCTTGTACAATGTGAAGCAAGAGGGAGGGGGAGGTGTGTGTGTACAGGGGGAAAGATGTGTGTGTACAGGAGGAAAGATGTGTGTGACGTATGGTCCTATTGCTCTTTCGCGCGCGCGCGCTCGC
>NW_014603708.1:0-426 GCF_000485595.1 Priapulus caudatus | reverse complement strand
CGATTTCACGTTCCATTTGAAATCGCTATTAATCAATCTCAGCTAGACGTTAGTAACCAAATGCACCCTTGGCTTTGTCCATATCAACAGACTCTTTCGCTTTGTCCTTATCCACAGAATCAGTTACTGCTTTATAATCAACACCATCTGAACTAACTGAACTTTTTAATTTATCCTTATCTACTGATTCAGATGCTTTGCCTTTATCAACAGAATCAGACAATGATCCCATATCAAACGCATGTACTAGTGGGCTGGTAGAAAGTGCCAAGGTAAAAATTATTGTCTTAAATTTCATTATTTACTCCATTACTATTTTGCTTATTTAACGTGAATTTACCGCACGGAGTTTATATTAAGCGCACTTATCAAGACCATACTCTCTGCTGTTAATCTTTGTTAACTCTTTAAAAAGAACAACTAAAC
>NW_014603707.1:0-426 GCF_000485595.1 Priapulus caudatus | reverse complement strand
CACTGAACAGTTCATATAGGGCAGTACACGCCTATATGAACTGTTCAGTGCACACCTTTATGAACAGTACACGCCTATATGAACTGTTCAGTGCACATCTTTATGAACAGTACACGCCTATATGAACTGTTTAGTGCACACCTTTATGAGCTGTACATGGCTATATTTACTGTGTACGCCTATATGAACTGTTCAGTGCACACCTTTATGAGCTGTACACGCCTATATGAACTGTTCAGTGCACACCTTTATGAGCTGTACATGGCTATATGAACTGTTCAGTGCACATCTTTATGAACAGTACACGCCTATATGAACTGTTCAGTGCACACCTTTATGAGCTGTACATGGCTATATGAACTGTTCAGTGCACACCTTTATGAGCTGTACATGGCTATATTTACTGTGTACGTTCATAAAGATGTG
>NW_014603706.1:0-426 GCF_000485595.1 Priapulus caudatus | reverse complement strand
GTGAGTGTTTTTTGATAATGAATTTTAGGTGAGAATAAAGCGGCCAGTACGGCGTGTCTCTAGGTCAAAACTTAAATCTGACTAAAAAAACCGGTTTCGGGGTCTTTGCTTGATAGTCTTTTTTGGCTACGTTTATACTGTATTTTTTAAGATCCTTGAATAAAGGATACTTCTTTGATTTATCCCCTAAAACCATATTGCGAAATTCATCGAGAGAAAATTCAAAAGACATCATACGTTTAGAGTCATATTCCCTTAATAATTGGTAAATGCGTATTGTGTAAAGGCTTTTAAAGGATACCGCGATTCCTAGGCGCGTTTGTGTGAAATTACCGGATGCCTTTAATTCCAATAAATAAGGCTTTAGGTCATCATGGAATTTCAAAGAGACTATATTCCCGTCAAGCTCCGCATTTTTCACCCATT
>NW_014603705.1:0-426 GCF_000485595.1 Priapulus caudatus | reverse complement strand
CCCCCTCTTTCGGACTGCTCATATTCGATTTACTTTATAAAAACACCAATAAAGTCACCGCTTATGATCTCTCTTGTTCCATATTATGTACCTGAATTAGTTTTTTTAGTTTCAACCCATCCACTTATTTGACTAACGGTATTGTTTAGCTACCTAAACAAACCTGACACAGGGAGACAATGCTTACCTACACTCTGAAATGCGTAATAAAGTAAAATATAAGCTCAATAATTTACCTATCGATCATATTATAAGCTTATGATAAATAGACAACTAATAATTAAAAATCATGACCAAACTAAAGAATTATAATTGCCGTCTAAAAAGCTGACTAAGCTTTTTCCAATCTCTCCTTGAAAAATAAATATATTTTATATCACAAAGTATACAGAATATTGGCACGGTTTCTTATGTCCTTATTCACCC
>NW_014603704.1:0-426 GCF_000485595.1 Priapulus caudatus | reverse complement strand
GTGAAAGAAGTCTTGAGGAGTACATGGCGAAATGCTTAAAAATAGCGATTTAAATAAAGAATATGTAAGTGAACTTGAGCGAGAGCTACGCGAGCTCGAGCAAAAATCTGATGGCAACGACAAGAATATGCAAATGTTGGTTTATCCCGCAATGTTTGCATTCATTATTTTAGCGGCTTACGGCTTCTATTTAATTCAGTCGTTGTCGTCTGATGTTCATCATATGGCAAAGACAATTGCTGTAATGAGTACTTCTGTAGATAAAAACATGAACTCGATCTCTGGGACGATGGGGGATATGTCGGGAGGTATGAAGAAATTGGTTGTGACCACTCAAAGCATGTCTGGTGATATAGGTAGTATGAGCAATAATACCGATGCAATGGTTAATAGTATTGGTGGTTTGAAATCTGCGACATATGATAT
>NW_014603703.1:0-426 GCF_000485595.1 Priapulus caudatus | reverse complement strand
CAGATGGCGTATCATGTTCAGGTATTGGATAGCGCACTGGCAGATGTTGATACTGAAAAATTCACTCAATTGGAGCAGGTTTTGAATGCTCTGCGGAATATCGAAAAGATTGCGTCAGGCTTGCAGGCAGGTGATGCGGGTTCTAGCCATCCTTTCCTTCAGGATGATATGAGAGGTTTCGTAAACGATGTCGAGAAGGCACGTAATGGTGCATCATTAAGCCCACCTAACTATTATTTTGCCGGTCGTGTTTCTGGTGGTTGTGTTAACTGTCATCAAGTGAATCGTTAGTTCCCTTCTTCAGTAGTTGGTCAGAACAGTCCGCGTTTAAACTTTAATGGTTTCGTGGGTTAGAATGGCAAACTAATTTCTATAACGTTTTCGCCTTATGCTAAATATCAGTTATCTTATTATCCTGTTCGCACT
>NW_014603702.1:0-426 GCF_000485595.1 Priapulus caudatus | reverse complement strand
GCCTATCACGCGAACTTTTCACTTATCACGGGCGGTTTCATCGGCGTCGACGTCTTTTTCGTTATATCAGGGTATCTAATCACTGCCATCATTATCGGTGATATTAATAAGGGCTGTTTTTCGTATAAAACTTTCTACCTTCGCAGAATACGCAGGATAATCCCTGCCCTCATCCTGGTGCTGGTTGTTACGACTATCCCTGCGGCAATACTGTTTTTTCCAGATGACTTCGAGCGTCACTCTCGTCTGTTGTTATACACATTTTTCTCAGCTGCGAATTTCCACCTATGGATTACAGGTGAAAATTATTTTTCACCCGATACTGAACTCATCCCACTGCTTCACGTATGGTCTCTTGCCGTCGAAGAACAGTTTTATTTCATCTGGCCACTATGTCTGGTATTAGTACACGCGCTTCTTAAGCAT
>NW_014603701.1:0-426 GCF_000485595.1 Priapulus caudatus | reverse complement strand
CTCTCTCTCTCTCTCTCTCTCTCTCTCTCTCTCTCTCTCTCTCTCTCTGTCTCTCTCCGACTACCTCTTCTCTTCTCTCCCTCCCCCTACCTCTGCTCTCTCCCTCTTCCCCTACCTCCGCTTTCCCCCTCTCAACCTACCTTCTCTCACTCCCTCTCTCCCTCCCCCCTACCCTCTGCCTCCCTCCCCCTACCTCCTCTCTCTCCCTCTCTACCTCCCCTCTCTCCCTCTCTACTTCCTCTCTCTCCCTCTCTACCTTCTCTCTCCCGCTCTCCCTCCTCTCTCCCTCTCTACCTCCTCTCCCTCCCTCTCTACCTCCTCTCTCCCGCTTCCCCCCCCTCCGCGCACAAGATTAATTGTCTGTTAGCTGTACACAGTACGCACACCGGCTCAGCAAACACAGCCAGCGGTGATACACACACACAC
>NW_014603700.1:0-427 GCF_000485595.1 Priapulus caudatus | reverse complement strand
TTCTCTTTCCTACTCGTTCACTTATTTTCTCTACTCGTCTTTCTCTCTTTTTGTCTTGTCTCTGTATCTCTCTTTCCTCCTCTCTCTTTCTCTCTCTCTTCCTCTCTCTCTCTTTCTCTGTCTCTCTCTCTTCCTCTCCCCCTTTCTCTCTCTCTCGATATTGAGCTTGTGAGGAAGGGACGGGTACCCGTCTAGATTCGTACGTCCTCACGTTTGCAGCAAAAATATCAAACATGTTTGATCGCTGCGAATTTCGGTGCGGTTTGAAATTCGCCCATGCTTGAGCGGACACACCATGCAAATTTCGCTGCGATTTTACAATCGCTTCGGACGCACGAATAAATTGAACTGACGGTGTGTCCCCCGTTTTAGTCAGTGTCGTCTCTCTTGTATTCTCTCTTTCTCTCTCCGTCTCTCTCTCTCTCTC
>NW_014603699.1:0-427 GCF_000485595.1 Priapulus caudatus | reverse complement strand
GTAGAAAGCGTAACAGTTCCAATATTTATTCCACTTGATAGAACCTATACAAGTGTTAGAAGTATTAGACATAACTTGCCAAGTAGTTTTACCGTTCTTAGCATTCTTCTGTGTTACGTTTCTAAACTCTAGGAAAGTATAAGTCTTGCCAAGAATATCCCTATGCATCTTTTCAAATTCTTTTTTAGTCTGGCTCATAGTTTTAAATCCTGCAAAGCATTAGAGGTTATAGGATCTAGCGTTACTTTCTTACGCCCAACATTTTTAGCTTGAACATCTTCTAAGTAAAGATCATTTATACACTCTAATGCCCCGAAGTATAAAGCTCTAGCTTTGGGAGTTAGAATGTAAGGTAGATCATCATTCTTTTGAAAGGCTGTATGAACAGCGGTTAGAAAAACTCTAAGTTTAGAAGACTTAGTTAGAT
>NW_014603698.1:0-427 GCF_000485595.1 Priapulus caudatus | reverse complement strand
GCTATAAAGTCAAAGCATTAAATGGGTTATGTATGTCTTTCTGTTTGGTAGTCAGCTTCACAGTTTCTTATTTTCTGTGTTATAGTGATGAGGAGATGGAAGAAGAGGAGGAAGAGGAGGCAGAGGAAGAAGAAGAGGAGGATGAGGCGGGAGACGGTGAAGAAGCCGGCTTGTTCATGCCAGACAGAGAAATGGTATATATGTTTTAGCATTATCTAACTGATAGGTGGTTATCAAGATGATACACTCACTTAGAATATTGATTCTCAGTGTCAAAGACTGACAGAGCACTTTTCTGTGGTCATCTGTTGGAAGTGGTGGTGATGTGTTTTAATCTTTATCTGGAAGCAATAAGATTTGATTAAATAATTGCATGCGTTATATGGCTGTATAAATACAGCATTGTAATTGGTGCAGAGCATGTCAT
>NW_014603697.1:0-427 GCF_000485595.1 Priapulus caudatus | reverse complement strand
GCTCGACAAAAGGATTTAGATAAATGGGTTAAACGAATGTTTAAGGGAGACAAGATAAACAGCACTGAAAATCGAGCAGCATTGCATTGCGCCTTACGCAGTAAAAAAACGGTTATGTTGGACGGCGAAGATATAACATTAAAAGCTAAAAGAGTTCTTAACAAAATGACACTGTTTTCTAATGCAATACGCAGTGGCGCGTATAAAGGTTATACGGGGGAGCCGATTACCGATATTGTTAATATTGGCATTGGTGGTTCAGATCTTGGCCCGGAAATGGTGGCTGAGGCACTAAAACCTTATAAGTTGCCGCATCTTACACCTCATTTTATTTCTAATATTGATGGTACGCAGCTTTATGAAACACTTCACCAGCTGAATGCTGCCACGACACTTTTTATGTTTCTTCAAAAACATTTACCACCCA
>NW_014603696.1:0-427 GCF_000485595.1 Priapulus caudatus | reverse complement strand
AGTTCTGGTGCCACGCTCTAAATGTTACCGAGATGATAAGCTGTGTACTAGGTGTACCTTGGTAAAAATTGTCGCATTTCCAAAGCTTATTCCTTATCGTCACCTATGGTTTCAATGGGGGAAATTTATGACAATGTATATTACCCTGATGTAAGCTGTGTACTGGGTGTACCTTGGGTGTTTTCCTTCGTTCCGTGATGTCAGGAGGCAATAGATGAAAAGGCATGGGAGTCTTAAACAGTCGGGGAGACGCCATCTTGTTCCAGTCACGATGTTCGACATACATATCTTCTGTTACGATTTTCGAATCGCTTTTCGCAAATGGCCATTCTAGCATCGGCACCAGTTCATCGAGACTAGATGAGCTGTTGCTCATAATAGCAGAGGATGCGTCTGGGTTGGCGGTTACCAACCAGACGATTGCTTG
>NW_014603695.1:0-427 GCF_000485595.1 Priapulus caudatus | reverse complement strand
GGTAGCATCCCTTGGTGGGCATGCAATCGGCATAGTGCTTCTAATCCGTACACTTTACCACTGCTTAACTGAATTTTTGGTTGGTAGTAGGCTTCAACCTCGCCATTATTTAATCCGTCACGGAGGTTTTCTTCGATCATCAGTTTTTGCTGAATCTGTATATTAATCTCGTTAGAGAAAAATCGATAGCTTAGGCCTTCCATTTTTTTTGCTAAGGCCGTTGCTCTATGGGCATTATTTAATAATTCTTCGGCAGATTTGACGTTAGCGTTATCTGGATACATCGCGATACCAATACTCGCCTTAACAAGGATTTCATGATCTAAAATATAAAAAGGACGTTTTGTAGATTCGATAATTCGTAGCGCGATATCTTTCGCTTGATGCACAGTGCCCACCTCACTCAGCATACTGAAGTCGTCGTTGC
>NW_014603694.1:0-427 GCF_000485595.1 Priapulus caudatus | reverse complement strand
GTTAGAGTCCAGACTCGTTTCCTTGCGCAATAAGCTCAAGGCCTACCGTAATAAACATCGAGTTTTACCAAGAGACAGCAAACTATTGGCATCACAAAACGGTCTGCTTTTGGCTGCCTTTGCGCGTGGCTCAAGTTATGACCCTAGCCTGCAAGTTTATGGCGATAAATTAGCGGACTTTTTAGAAAGTCTTTGGAATGGAGAAGTTCTGCGCCGTTCGGCTGCTGATGCTACCGAAGGTACCTTGGATGATTATGCTGCTACGGCGTGGGGATTACTTTCATGGGGTAAATCAACGGGGGATAAAGAGGCCACGCAGATAGGGTTGGCGATTGCCAAAGCGGCGTGGCACAACTTTTACAATAATGGTGTGTGGATAGAAAGCTCTAATAGCTTATTACCCAGAGGAACTAAGCTAAGTCATTTG
>NW_014603693.1:0-427 GCF_000485595.1 Priapulus caudatus | reverse complement strand
TAACATACCGGGGTGTCCCTGTATTACCCGCTCTACGTGCCTGCAGCAGTAACAGCGTAACATACCGTGTCCCTGTATTACCCGCTCTACGTGCCTTCTCCTTCTCCCCTCCACCTCCTCCCTCCTCCTCCTCCTCCTCCTCTTCATCCTCCCCTCTCCTCCTCCTCCTCCTCCCCTTCTCCTCCCCCTTCTCCTCCTTCATCGCAGCGCGATTTTGATGATATACAGGAAGCGAGCTAGAGCGTTCGGCAAATATCCGATGCAATCATTTGGTTCGTATGCGCTCACGCAGTCTCCCGCGATGGCACATAATACCATCGTGGTGATGTGTGTGTGTGTGTGTGTGTGTGTGTGTGTGTGTGTGTGTGTGCGTGCGTGCGTGCGTGCGTTGTTGTGTGTGTGTGCGTGTGTGTGTGCGTGCGTGCGT
>NW_014603692.1:0-427 GCF_000485595.1 Priapulus caudatus | reverse complement strand
CTCATTCTCTCTCTCTTTTCTTCGTTCTCTTCTCTCTTCTCTTCTCTCTCTCTTATCTCTCTCTCTCTCTCGTTCTCTGTCTCTCTCTTGCCCTCTCTCTCTCTCTCTGTCTAGTTGTATAGCAGTGTAATGTTTCTATCTAGAGTGCGGAGAGAGGAACGCGATCGAGATAACGTGCGAGAAGGACGGGAGATTCTTCATTCCGAACTTCTGTAGTCACTACCTCGTCTGCGTGGGCACGGGCACGCCGGACGCGCAAAAGTACGTCAAGTGGTGTCCGCTGATGCTTCCTGTCGGCAGACTGGTGTTCGACAACGAACGGAAGGTAAGAGATTCTCTCTCTCACTCTCTCTCACGTCATGAAGGTGAGAGAGGAAGGTGAGAGAGGAAGGTGAGAGAGGAAAGTGAGAGAGGAAGGTGAGAGAGG
>NW_014603691.1:0-427 GCF_000485595.1 Priapulus caudatus | reverse complement strand
ACTCAAAATTGTTCCTGAGTAGTTTAGAAACTTAAACATATAGGCTATGTTCCCGCTAAGTGTTGTTGAGCTTTGAACAGGTTGTTTTTGTTAGGATTTTCATTTGTATCTAAAAATCGAAACCAACCTAAGTAATTTTCTAAATACTTAGTCGCCACACCATTAAATCTATCCATCCAAGCCTTTAAACGGCTATGGTATGCATTAACATTCTGAATGTGAAATACCTTTTCAATCACCTGTACACCCGCAGCTACATCTAGCCGTTTGTGAATTAAATCATTGCCTTGTGCAAACTTGATATAAGATCTAAATCCATCAGTACACAAGACGCTATCTTTTAATATTTTACCTTGTAGTTCTTTATTGAGTTGCGCTGTAGAGACTGAAGGAATAATAGCCTCATAAGTATGCTTACCTCTATCTC
>NW_014603690.1:0-427 GCF_000485595.1 Priapulus caudatus | reverse complement strand
ATATCCATTCACGATGGCGACTTCAGCAATATTGCAGAACAGCTTATCGAGTCTTTCCCACCGAGAGAAGACAGCGGCATCCTTGCCTGGCAAAGTGTCGAACATGGCATAGCCCATGCACGTCTCTATATGTACCTTGGTCAGCACAGCAAACTATTGGAAATATTAGATAGCTTGTATGCCCGTTATGCTTATTCAGACTCAATCCTTACATCACCGGGATTTTTCCCTGCCATGTTTGGCGAGCCTGCCAATATTCAATTGCTTTCATTGCTGAATGATGAAACCTTTGCAATTGTCAGTAATGAACTGACCTATGCAGGCTTGACAGAACTGAACGACATCAGTGAATTATGGGAGCTGATACGTCAGAGAGAAACCTCATCCACACATGCTGTTAACCACCTTGAAAATGGTGATGTCCGTG
>NW_014603689.1:0-427 GCF_000485595.1 Priapulus caudatus | reverse complement strand
CGGTCTTTATCCGTAAAAATTTGTTCTTCTGTTAAATCCATAACAATCGGTGTACACCTAAAATTTATAGCGAGGTAACAGATAAGTCTGTGGAGGAGTAGGGTCAGGTCTTCCCATGCCACATTGAATACTGCATATGTGTAACAAGTGGGGATCAGGCTTGAGTTTTAACCAAAGCTGAATCACCGTACATCCGCCTTGGCCGTATTATAAATATTTTAGCTATTTTATTGTTTGTTTTAATCCAAGTGGCAATTGAAAGTTAAAAAAACGGGATATTTGGGGAAGTTCACAGCAAAAACTAATGGTAGTCTGTTTATGGTCGAAGCTGTGTGAAAACACAATAACCTATGTAATGTAACTTTCATACAGAAAGGCGTCACCATGACCGATTTAATTAAGGTGAAAACAGATTCAAGCGAAGAGC
>NW_014603688.1:0-427 GCF_000485595.1 Priapulus caudatus | reverse complement strand
GAGAGAGAGAGCGAGAGAGAGTGAGAGCGAAAGAGAGAGAGAGCCTGGGGAGGTTACCGTGGCGATGGAGTGATCCGTCATCTCTTGGCGCTCGCATTTTTAGCATAAGCTCTAAATTACGGGTTTTGCTTATTACGAGTTTCCTGCTCGAGTAATTACCGTGCGCAAAATAATTAGCAATAGCAATTCAATAAAAAACTTTCAATAAAATCTTTTCTCGCGCTGCCCACTGTGTTAGTACGTGTAGTGTGCGTGCAGCTCTGTATATGTGTAGTCTACTTTCTCTTCTCACTATCCGAACCTCAATCAATCCAGCTGTTCCACCTCACACAGCACGGGCAATCGGCAATAACACTTCCTCGTGAAAATATCTCTTCGCTCGTAAGATCGAGACGCCAGGAATCGAAGCTTTTTCCGCAGCGGCGAA
>NW_014603687.1:0-427 GCF_000485595.1 Priapulus caudatus | reverse complement strand
TGCAAAAACGAGAACAGACAGACTTGGCTGAAAGTGTCGCGCCGGGGCAAACCACGCTGGGTTTTATGCTGCCTTATAGTCCCTTGCACCATTTGTTAATGAAGGAGCTTGACCATCCTTTGGTGTTGACCTCGGGCAATGCCTCAAATACCCCTCAGTGTATTGAAAATGAAGCAGCGCGTTTGCGTTAGCAAATATTGCGGATTATTTATTGTTGCATGACCGTGTGATTGAAGACCGCGTTGACGATTCGGTGATTCGACTCATGGCGGGTCAAGCACAATGCCTACGTCGTGCGAGGCTATGCGCCAGAATCCTTATTGTTGCCGGAAGGTTTTGCCGAGACGCCAGACATATTGGCGATGGGTGGCGAGTTGAAGAATACCTTCTGCCTAATAAAAAATGGCGAAGCGATATTGTCACAACA
>NW_014603686.1:0-427 GCF_000485595.1 Priapulus caudatus | reverse complement strand
CTCTCTCTCTCTCTCTCTCTCTCTCTCTCTCTCTCTCTCTCGTCTCTCTCTACTCGCTCTCGCTCTCTCTCTCCCTCTCTCTCTCTCTGCCTCTCTCTCTCCCTCTCGCTCTCTTCCTCTCTGTCTCTCTCTCTCTCCCCCTCTCTCTCTTTCTCTCGCTCTCTCTCTCTCTCTTTCTCTCGCTCGCTCTTTCTATCTATCTATCTGTCTGTCGCGATCTCTCTGTATCTCTATAATTCACATTATCCCTTCCACTCGCGCGCACTCTCTTTCCTGCCCTCTCGGCTTCATTTTCTCCTTCTTTCTGCGGGCGTGCGCGCTTGCGTGTATGCTTATGCGTGTACGTGTGTATGTTTTCATATCACTGTGCTCGCACGTGCAAACACTAGCTGCTTTCTCAGCGTACACCTTATGCGAGTGGAGAGAA
>NW_014603685.1:0-427 GCF_000485595.1 Priapulus caudatus | reverse complement strand
CCTGCGTAACATGATGCCAACACGCGATAAGGATGAGCTTTATTCCGCAATTGGATTACACAAACAGGGCAAGACCGACTTTTATCGTAACTTCCTGCATCACCTCCAACATTCAGAAGACAAGCTGATTTTTGCACCCGGCATCAAGGGCATGGTTATGGCAGTATTTACACTACCGTCCTACCCTTATGTTTTTAAGGTAATTCGTGATCGATTTCCACCACCAAAGAACGTCACCCGACAACAGGTTCTCGATACTTATCGTCTGGTCAAGGAACACGATCGCGTCGGACGATTGTCGGACACACTCGAGTATTCCTACGTCGCTTTACCTAAAGCTCGATTCTCCCCCGAGCTTATTGAAGAATTACAAGAGACCTGTGAACGTAGTATTTCGGAAGAAGGTGACTATATCATCATCAAGCAT
>NW_014603684.1:0-427 GCF_000485595.1 Priapulus caudatus | reverse complement strand
AGGGCGCGCTGTAAATGTTCCTGTAGTCGCTCGGTCTTACGGCTGGACCTTGACGTCGGTCAGGGCGCGCTGTAAATGTTCCTGTAGCCGCTCGGTCCCACGGCTGGAACTTGACGTTGGTCAGAACATGCTGTAAATGTTCCTGTAGCCGCTCGGTCCCACGGCTGGAACTTGACGTTGGTCAGAACATGCTGTAAATGTTCCTGTAGCCGCTCGGTCATACGGCTGGAACTTGACGTGGGTCAGGGCGCGCTGTAAATGTTCCTGTAGCCGCTCGGTCCCATGGCTGGACCTTGACGTTGGTCAGGGCGCGCTGTAAATGTTCCTGTAGCCGCTCGGTCCCATGGCTGGACCTTGACGTTGGTCAGGGCGCGCTGTAAATGTTCCTGTAGCCGCTCGGTCCCATGGCTAGACCTTGACGTGGGTC
>NW_014603683.1:0-427 GCF_000485595.1 Priapulus caudatus | reverse complement strand
CGCTTATCGACAATTAACCTTTACAGTAGATAAAAAGTGGATAATAAATGAGGCGTTGAAAGTAAGCTTCCTTTCTTCATTTGATATTCATGATCGCATAAGGTCAAATGAAATTCGACCAAAAGACCCATCCCTTTCACTGCGTGAAGATGAATATACGACGCGCTTATTATTAAACTGGAAACCGAATGAAACTAATCAGCTGGCCCTAGGTTCCGAGTTTTCTTACGATGAATTTGGTAAAGATCCATTATTTTTTCAAGTGACGAGGTGATTCCACTAACGAGTGATAGCAAGCCATGGAGTACGACTATGTACAGTTTATTTGGTGAGCATCAGTTCCGACCCAATAAACAATGGCGTTTAATAAGCGGGGCCGTCTTGACCAACATTCACGCATAAAGCCCATGCTTTCCCCACGTATCGG
>NW_014603682.1:0-427 GCF_000485595.1 Priapulus caudatus | reverse complement strand
GGACAATTACCCCCCCGGACATTTACCCCCCCGGTCAATCACCCCCGGAGATTTTACCCTTCGGACAATTACCCCCCGGACATTTACCCCCGGACATTTACCTCCCGGACAATCACCCCCGGACAATTACCCCCCGGACATTTACCCCCGGACAATTACCCCCCACCCCGGACATCTAACCCCTGGATATTTACCCCCCGGACATTTAGAGGAGCAGTTAGAATACGACGGAGAAGGTAGTGGAGGAGGAGGAATAGAAAGGGGAAAGGAGGATGGAGAGGAGGTAGAGGAGGTGCAGGTGGTGGTTGAGGGAGGAGGAAGAAGAGGGGGAGAGGAGAAAGGAGAGGAGGTAGAGGAGGTGCAGGTGGTGGTTGAAGGAGGAGGAAGAGGAGAAGGGGAGAATGTGATTGAGGAGGAGGAAAGGAGG
>NW_014603681.1:0-427 GCF_000485595.1 Priapulus caudatus | reverse complement strand
CCCCTGACATTAACAAACGCTCTTCGATTTTTTCGCATGCATGGTATGTTAAAACAGCTTTCTTCATGGCTACGACAACGTGTAAGATGACTTTTTACAGCATACGTGTTTTTCCTATAAAGTGAAGGAAAAACACGCAAACATGAATGATTATCGAATTACAATAATGTAACTTTTTAACTTGATATTTTTTAGATTTTATCGTTTGCTTCGGATATATTATCGTCAACTAGTCTCACCAAAATGACAGATAATTTTCTCTATTGCTTCTAAGCTTAGGACTAAAGGTTTAATTAAGATACGAAACTTACTTTTTATCCTAACTTTGATGACTGCAATCGGCGTATAGAAAAACTTTACTTCGCTTGAGATCTTCTAAAATCTGAAACAAAAAATCTGCCTTAGATTACGCATCTTATTTGATCCT
>NW_014603680.1:0-427 GCF_000485595.1 Priapulus caudatus | reverse complement strand
GCACATGGTATATTATTAGCTATGCTATATATATATATATATATATATATATAATATATATGTCGAGGCGTCCTGCGCAGTATATGCACGTGCACACTAGACGCCTAACAGCAGACAGACGGGTCGGTGACAGAGGCGATGAAGTGACATGGTCGTTCGATTGTGTGCGGGCCGCCGATCATTGCAGTAAGTGTCATGTAGTGAGAGTGTAGGGAGAGGGGGAGAGAAACCGTGAGAGCGAGAAACCGATATATATATATATATGTATGTATAGAGAGAACGAGAGAGAAAGCAATATAGGGAGATGCAGAGGCAGATAGACGGAGAGACAGGAAGAGACAGAGAGAAAAAGAGAAAGAGAGTAAGAGTAAGAGAGAGAGAGAAATAGATAGATAGATAGATAGAGAGAGAGAGAGAGAGAGAGAGA
>NW_014603679.1:0-427 GCF_000485595.1 Priapulus caudatus | reverse complement strand
CGCGCTTTACCAATGTGTTAATCGACAAAGAAACGCAATCAACATGTATAAACATTAACATATAATAATATATTTTGACACATTTAGCAATTCAAGTAATCTGTGTAGACACATTACCGTGTAATCCTGCCATTGCATGTTCGGCGCTAGATGGCGTTAGTGTCCATCTCTACAAAACCGTACATATACAGCGATCATCATATTGTTTGTCTCACCTCACGTTTATACCTGATTAAAAAATTGCACTGATCTGAATTACTTGACTTCATGACTACTATAAAACAATAAAAACTTTCCCGTATATATAGAATCACTAATACCCTTTGCAGGTAATTGCACAGCGACGTAGGCATGTCATCACACCAAGATCACAAACGTATATACAGCTATATATATATATATATATATATATATATATATATATATA
>NW_014603678.1:0-427 GCF_000485595.1 Priapulus caudatus | reverse complement strand
CTATGGAGAGATTGAGACTGTGAAGAGATTGAGACTGTGAAGAGATTGAGACTGAAGATTGAGATTGAGATTGAGACTAGGGAGAGATTGAGACTGATTGAGATTGAGATTGAGACTATGGAGTGATTGAGATTGAGATTGAGACTGAGATTAAGACTGAGAATGATTGAGATTGAGACTGAGATTGAGATGGGGGTGAGATTGAGACTGATTGAGACTCAGACTAGGGAGAGATTGAGACTGAGATCGAGTGCCAACACCTGCCCAGAGAGAGAGAGAGGGGCAGGAGATTGAGACTGGAGAAAGATTGAGACTGATTGAGACTGTGAAGAGATTGAGACTGATTGAGACTGTGAAGAGATTGAGACTGATTGAGACTCACGACTTGGGAGAGATTGAGCCTGATTGAGACTGAGATCGAGTGCCA
>NW_014603677.1:0-427 GCF_000485595.1 Priapulus caudatus | reverse complement strand
ATATATATATATATATATATATATATATATATATATACATATATATAGGACAGTACCTACTCCTATATACTTATATTAGTAAGGGAAGACTCATGGCAGTGGTAAATGCTGGAAGAAAGTACTGGTAGAATTAGGAATGAGCTAATTAACCCCGTGGGACTATAACAACTGACGGGTCATATTATAGATTAATTATACATAGTCCATGCGACTATGGTGCCTCACCCGTAGGATTCTAATAGCAGGTAAATTGCTTATTAAAATTACCACGATAGTATTTTCGATTTTCGATTACCATGCATGCATTGCCTGTTTTCCCAGGTTTAATCTGAATAGTCGTCGCGAAAAATACATTCTGGCATATACATTGCCTTATCTTCACAGACATTACAATCAGCAAATTCGCTTCCTATCTTTACAGGAGCGG
>NW_014603676.1:0-427 GCF_000485595.1 Priapulus caudatus | reverse complement strand
CTCGTCTCTCTCTCTCTCTCTCTCTCTCTCTCTCTCTCTCTCTCTCTCTCTCTCTCTCTCTCTCTCTCTCTCTCTCTCTCTCTCTCTCTCTCTCTCTCTCTCTCTCTCTCTCTCTCTCTCTCTCTCTCTCTCTCTCTCTCTCTCTCTCTAGTCTCTCTCCCCCTCATTTTTCCTTTCTCTCGTACACCACTTTCCTCTGTTTTTCTCCATCGGTTGTTTACCAGAACGTCTAAACGGGATATGACATCTAGGATATATGTTATTGTATACAGATAATTATAGGGTTTCCTTCCTGACCGTGCGTGCCCATGGGGTAGACCATTACTACTCTGCACACACCGAATAGAAAACCGGACTTCGCCGTGTGATGGATATTCCCAACAGCGATAGTAGGTGGAGACAAGTCAAGCGACAAATTGCGCTCAAT
>NW_014603675.1:0-427 GCF_000485595.1 Priapulus caudatus | reverse complement strand
TCTCTCTCTCTCTCTCTCTCTCTCTCCTCTCTCTTCTCTCCTCCGTCCTCCCTCCTCCTCCTCCTCCTCCTCCTCCTCCTCCTCCTCCTTCCCCTCCTCCTTCCCCTCCTCCTTCCCCTCCTCCTGCTACGACGCACTAGCTCTGCCTCCGGGTAAATCCCACGGGAGCGCTGGTGACTACATCACACACGCACGCACGCACGCACGCACGCACGCACGCACGCACGCACGCACTACAGGAGGCAGTGTGTCTAATCGCCCGCATGTACATGCTGCTATCCCCACAATAGCCCCCGGCGTACATACGTACGTACGTAGGCAGGTAGGTGGGCAGGCAGGCAGGCAGGCAGGTAGGCAGGTAGGCAGGCAGTCAGGTAGGCAGGTAGGTGGGCAGGCAGGCAGGCAGGCAGGCAGGCAGGTAGGCAGG
>NW_014603674.1:0-427 GCF_000485595.1 Priapulus caudatus | reverse complement strand
CCTGCTTCTTACGCTAATCCTGTTTCTTACGCTAATCCTGCTTCTTACGCTAATCCGGCTTCTTACGCTAATCCTGCTTCTTACGCTAATCCAGCTTCTTACGCTAATCCTGCTTCTTACGCTAATCCGGCTCCTTACGCTAATCCTGCTTCTTACGCTAATCCTGCTTCTTACGCTAATCCGGCTTCTTACGCTAATCCGGCTTCTTACACTAATCCGGCTTCTTACGCTCATTCAGTTTTTTTATAGCTTATATGGCTCTTTAGACTTATTCAGTTTCTTGCACGTATAACCATTATTCCTTGTGTGCGTGTCACAGAGCGTGTCACAGAGCGTGTCACAGAGCGTGTCACAGAGCGTGTCACAGAGCGTGTCACAGAGCGTGTCACAGAGCGTGTCACAGAGCGTGTCACAGAGCGTGTCACAG
>NW_014603673.1:0-427 GCF_000485595.1 Priapulus caudatus | reverse complement strand
CCCCTGAGATTTTAGATAAGCATTAGATAATGCCTGCTGTATTCCTGGAGTTTTCGAGCTACGCCATGGGCCTTTGCTGGTAATGCCACACGCAACTACGAATTGAACTCGAACACCTAGTTTCATCAGATTTCTTACTTTAGTTCGCGGTTCGCACCACTGACGCCAAACGCCATTCTCACCCTGCGTCGAATCCAATGATCCAGATCGATACAAAGTTGGTAGCAATTGGCAATACCAAAGTAATTAGCTTTAGACGGCAAATTATGGCGGTGTTGTCACTGTTAAAATAAATATTTCACTATTACACCGTCCAGTCTGGGCACTTGGCTGCTGCTGAATGACCTCTTATTAAGGTTAACCAGCCGTTCAATGGAAACTGGTGACTGACTGTTGATGGCCCAGGCTGTGTGAAAACGCAGAAATT
>NW_014603672.1:0-427 GCF_000485595.1 Priapulus caudatus | reverse complement strand
ATGCACATCATGGCTAATTTCTACAATAGTATCTTTCAGTGTAACGTGATTCAATGACATCAACATTAAGAATCCTCAATCATTCATGGATTATACCTGTAAACAATTGGCAGAAATCGTCTTAGACTCTGCCCGCAGACAGGCGTAAGATAATGCGTTTTAAGGTGACTCTCACCACGCCATTCGTCTACAGCGTACTCTTTATGAAAATAACGAAACAATCACCCGAGCTATTGCTGCTGTTAATCGTCGCAGGTTCAGCAATGAGTTTTGCTATCTGGCAAAACCTGCTGAATAACTTCGCCATCGAACGCGCTCATTTTACCGGCACAGAAATCGGTATTTTACAAAGCCTGCGCGAAGTCCCCGGCTTGCTAGCCTTCACACTGATATTTGTCTTATTGTTTATTCGTGAGCAACGCATGGT
>NW_014603671.1:0-427 GCF_000485595.1 Priapulus caudatus | reverse complement strand
CGCCCGCTTCGGTTGACAGGAATACCTGACATTTATCATTCGTTTCAAACTCCTTGATCAGTGCAGCGCGTTTGGGCACCGGTACCTTGCCGTTAAGCTCAACAAAACCGATATCCTGTTCACGCAACATCCGTCCTATCTGATGATTCATGCGCACCCATTCAGAAAAGATCACGATCTTGCGCTGGGAATTTTTCAGATTGAGCTTATCGCGCAGAATGTGCTGCAATTCATCAAGTTTGGGTGAATAATGCGTCTTCTGCTCCGGGTCGACCAGCAAGGTCGAGTCACAGACCATGCGCATCTTCGCCAGTAGCAGTTGTAATTTCCGCAGATCGAAAGGGGTCATGAATTTTTTACGCAGAATGTGCGCAACCCCCTGAGCGTAGCTGGCATGATATTCGGCCTGACACGGATGTAGTTCGAT